>NW_015205564.1:0-659 GCF_001447785.1 Gekko japonicus | reverse complement strand
AAGAGGAAGGTATGAAACAGATACTCCCAAAATTTTAATCAATTCATGTAAACAGGACACATAAAATAACTTAAATCCTCACATCCAAAAACCATAAAAATAGCAATTGGAGAATAAAAACAGCAGTAAGGAACAGTAAAAACAATGTCTCTGAGAAGTGTGCATGCACAAAAAGCTCATACCTTGAATAAACCTTTGTTGGTCTTAAAGCTGCCACTGGACTCAAGATTTTTTCTACTACTTCAGACCAACACAACTGCCCTCCTGGATTTAGTAAAAACATTTACAATCAAAAACTCAAATTTGTCCAGCCTCTAACTTCCCTTCTGACTTCACAAGTTGTCTCCAGTCAGTGATATATCTGGCACCAGTTTGCTTGCAGAGAATTGGCAGAGGGCATTCAGATTTTCCACCTGTACCCTGATAAGGCTCCAGTTCAGTTTTTCGTTTGGGTGAACTTGTTTAGCCTTCTCTGTCACCAGGCAAAGGGAGGGGGGAGGGGGGCAGAGGTTTATTTAATATTAATTACCTAGCTAGTTTGTTTTTATGTCACCTTTCTGCCTGAGACAGTTCAAGAAACTGCAACCAGAAAACAATGACACTAATCTGGTCATTAATTCAATCATTAAGTAACTTTCCAGAACTATTTTAAAAACATC
>NW_015205563.1:0-679 GCF_001447785.1 Gekko japonicus | reverse complement strand
AGCAACAGGGCAGAGAGGTCGAGGCCTTCGCCTGATCTTGCCCCTCGGCACTAGGATTCAAAGGCTGCCTGCCTCTGAATGTGGAGGTTGCCTTTAGTCACTCGGGCCAGTAGCTGGACTTCTAGATGTATCCTATCAGCATACCCTGTTACAGGGCTCCCATCTAGAGAAGCATTTCAAAAAGGATAGGGAGAACAAAACCATGGTCGAGGGCCTAGCCTAGGCGGCATGGTACAGCTGGATCTCGTCAGATCCTGGAAGCTCAGCACACTTGGTACTTGGACGGGGGACCACCAAGGAAGACACTGCAGGACAAGGCAATGGCCAACCACCTCTGCTTTTCACTTGCCTTGGAAGCCCCTTGCTGGGGTTGGTGTTAAGTCAGCTGCGACGTGCCAGCCATTACGTACATTACGTACAGGAGTCACTGGGAAAAGACCATAGTGCAAGAGTCCCGAATGTGGTGCCAGGGTGCCTGTCAACACCCTTCCCCGCGCCTGTCGAGTGTTCTTTGAAAGTGGGTGGGGCCAGTGCCCAGCAAGACTTCTGATTGGCCGTTGGAGATTTGATTGACGGTGCTCATTTTTTTTTAAAGTATTGCTTTAGCAGCAGCTGCCACCACAGCACAAGGACCTGCACTGTCTGATGGACGTATCTACAGGACCGTCTCCTCCGTTGT
>NW_015205562.1:0-671 GCF_001447785.1 Gekko japonicus | reverse complement strand
TTGCCGTGAGGAATGCAGTGCTGAGCTTGTACAAAAGCTGAGCTGGTTTTCAAAGCTCTTTGTGCTGATGTGTCCAGCTTGGCTCCCAGGCCATTTATTTCTGTATTTATCGTCTGCTTTTCTCCCCAATGGGGACCCTAAGAGGATTACACCACCATCCCCTCTCCTCTTGTTATCCCAGCCACCACCACCACCCCGTGAGGTAGGTTAGGCTGAGAGAGGGTGTCTCACTCCAGGTCACTGAGTCAGTGAGCGTACGTGGTAGAGTGGTAGAGGGGAGATACAAATCTTGGTCTCACAGATCCTATTTATTTATTTCTCACTGAGACTCAAGGTGGATTACAGAGTGTCGGTACAGTTAACAGGATGGGACATCCAGTAAGCAATGCAATAGGATTAGGATTGCTGAATTCTGAAACCAAGTAGAAATCTGAGAACAGAGCTGAAACAAAGCATAAATATCAATATGACACGTTTGATAATGCAGAAATTATATAGGGTCATAAATACAGCCACAGTGCATACTATACAAAGTAGTATAGTCTACAGTCATTGTTTGTTGTTCAATCGCATGGTCAAGGCCGACTCTTCATGACCCCATGGAGCACATCACGCCGGTCCCTTCTGTCTTCCCCTGTCCTGTGGGGTTTGCTCAATTTCATGTTTGTTGC
>NW_015205561.1:0-638 GCF_001447785.1 Gekko japonicus | reverse complement strand
GAAAGGGGACAGCAGATGGCAGTATTACATCAGAGCTAACTTTTCCTGTTCATTTCTCATTCCCTTATTAACTGGCCTTTCTTCCTGAACAGTGAGACTTAAATAGTTCCAAAGTACATACAGTATATATGATTTTCTAAGTTCTACAATATGTTGTATCTTGCACAGGTAATGGTCCCCTTTTGGACCCAGCGAATCTGGCCATGGAATAGGGTCATGGCCTAGGGTCAAACTAGTTGTGGCTTTTTATAAAAGAAACAGATCTGACAAATAACCCAATCTTTCCCCACAGCCACACAGTAGGTGTGGGGAATGTCACTTCAGTAATTAGTGGGAGCCCAGTTCAACTCGGATCTGCAGCGTGGCTTCAGGTAAAGTGAGTCCAGTCTGGGAACCTGGACCTGGCCCTTTTTTAAAAAATGGCATATTGTTATTGTAATCCTTGAATGCATTGAGTTTAGTTTCTGAGAAATGGAAGCGAAAAAGTGATCTAAATAAATAAATACTGCCAGGTGCTTATCAGTCAATCCAGTGCCCTTCAGTTAATTGGCCAGAATACTAGAATACTAATTGGCCAGAATACTAGAATTGGGGGGAAATGCCATTCACATATTCCGTGCACCTTGGTGTTTAGTCAT
>NW_015205560.1:0-656 GCF_001447785.1 Gekko japonicus | reverse complement strand
CTGATCATCCCCGCTACCGACTTCATGGCATTCAGTTGCATCCAGGCTATCCGGTTGGTTGGAAGGGCCCTGCCTCCCCCCCCGCCCCGCTTCCCTGTTCTGGAGGATAAGCAGGCATCCTATGACGATGGTGCTCATGCCTCCGATGGCGCCTCTCCCGTTTAGGTTTTTACTGTTATGCGTTGCTTTTGCACCATCTGTTTTGCACTCAAGAAGTCCATGTTCGCCGCTCTAAGAATGGTGCAGGCAGCTGGTTTGGACTTTTCCTTTTCGGACGTCCCTCAGATGCACTGGAGTCTGTTGCCCTGAAGTCTCTTGAGCCAGAGCGCATCAGTCAAAAGACGCTCTGTAGAAGATTCCACGGGAATGAGGGATACGGTGGCGGCCTTTTCAATAGGGACGCACGCATCTGCCAATTCAGTGTAGATATATGGATTTTAGAACACTGTAAGATAATTACCGAAATCTTTCAAACTGTACCATGATACAGTTCAGATGCGGTCAGAAAAAAACAAAACCATGGGCATCGTATAAAATGAACAGGCAGTTGGCAATAGACAAAGATCTGACCCAAACCACGCACATTTGTGAACACAGGAAATATTCCAAGTCCAAAAAGAATAATGCCCCTCTTCCACTGTTTAGACTTGAGTAGT
>NW_015205559.1:0-669 GCF_001447785.1 Gekko japonicus | reverse complement strand
AGTTGATTCATTTGAAATGGGGTGTTGGAAGAGCGATTTATGGATACCGTGGACCCCCAAAAAGACAAATAAGTGAGTTCTAGACCAGGCTCTGACCTTTTTTTGGGGGGGATGGGGATAAATGTGGGTCTGAAAACTGCGGATGCAGTTCCATGGTCAGACCACTTCACTCTAAAGGCCTGGATGAGCATGACAAACCAGTCCTTGTTTATGTGGTGAGTGGATTTATGCTTGCCTGCAGTGCTTAATGTACCTGAGTTGGTTCTAGGATGCTCTGTGGGATCCGATGCCTCCTGGCAGCTCATTGGATGAGCTGGTTGGAGGACTGGCCTAGCTGACTCTCCAAAGCCATCAACAAGATCATTCCCCAGTGCCCTCTTTGCCCTCGTAACAAACTAGTTCTGTGGCATGCCCCAGAGGTATGGAGGATGAAATGAGAGCTGGGATGGCTACAGCATGGGTAATGGAGAACTCGTGATGAAGTGGCTAGAACATCTTACAAGACATTTATGAAAGCCGGTGAAATGGTAGTGGACTACTAAGAAAGATTTCTACACAGCCTCCATTGCGTCTGCAAGCTCTCACCCAGCCCAATTATTTAAGATGATTCAGTCATTAACTTTATTGCCACAAAGCAAAGAAAATGATAAGGAATTGGCTATTGGCTGT
>NW_015205558.1:0-668 GCF_001447785.1 Gekko japonicus | reverse complement strand
AGGCACCCTTGAAATTCTGACACAGCAACAACATGGCTGCCATAGAAGGAGGTGGCGTCATCACACTGGGCATGTCACCGGTGTACGCTCTAGCATTCAGCCTGAAAACTCTATAGAGTTTTCAAGCTGAATGCTAGAGTGTCCTCTGGCAACATGCCTAGCACGATGACGTCACCTCCGGGTGACGTCATCATGGTGCATGCACACAAATGTCCCAGACTGGGACCCACTCCCTCCCGCTGCAACCGGTAAGTGACCTGGCAACCCTATAACAGCTACATTTGCTGCCAGTTCGTTTGAGTTTGATTCAAGATACTGTTTATGACTTTTAAAGCCCATCATAGCTTGGGGTCCACATATATGTAGGACTGTCTTTTCCCATATGTTCATGTGGGTCAACAACAGTCTTCAGGCTGCCACCTGCTAGCTGTTCCCCCGCTTAGGGTGGCACTGACCTGACCTGGGCCTTTTCCAGTGTGCCCCTGCTCTGTGGAATGAGCAACCCTGAAGAGATAAGGGGAGGCCCTCACTGATAGGGATGCTGGCATCCAGCCTCATTGTCTGCTAGGACCTCAAGCAGTGGCGGGAAGAAATGGGAGGGGGAAAGAATACGGGCTACTGTTGCACCGGTGTGTAGGCGCCACTTCTGGTAAAAACTGAAAAATGAG
>NW_015205557.1:0-673 GCF_001447785.1 Gekko japonicus | reverse complement strand
CCTTTATAAAGAAAATATAACACATTGTCAAGTTTGTCATTATTCAGAATTGCAGTAAAGTGAAAGAAAAAAACAGTAAAAATATTAAAAGGAAAAATTAAAACCATCTTCTTTATTCCTTTAAGTTCAAGCCATTGTTTTTCTTAAGGTGTGTGTGTGGGGGGTGTCTTCCAGAACCTTTTACTTCCCCCAAAGTAATAGTCATAACCCTTGGTAAAATACCTTGGGTTTTAAATGTCCATAATGCGTGGATTGCGCTGGTATCACTGGATCAAATTTGATAAATAAATTGAACTAAAAAGTTTTAATTGGCTTTTGAATAAATGTGCATTAAATTGTTAGTGATATGAATGTTATTGTTATTATCTTCCTTAGTGGGTTGTGCAAACCGCTGTTTTGAATAATGCTCTTTATAGGGTAAGGTAGGGGGCACTGGGGATGAGTTTATGGAACCAAGGGGGTGTGGTTTGAAAAGGTTTGGGAACCACTGATATAGCATATCAATGTACTTTTTTCAGTTTAGGAATTCAGATACTATCTCACCTTGCAGATTCTCCAGCTTCACTAAAAAAAAAAAATAGTTTGCTGCATCATGAAACCCCAGCAATGTGGAGATGGGGGCGCACTTCTATTTTACTATGAAAAGGAAGACCCAACATGAGATTGATTGACT
>NW_015205556.1:0-668 GCF_001447785.1 Gekko japonicus | reverse complement strand
ACATTGGCTTCCCTTCTGTTCTTATGTTCATCCAGTCCACTCCCAAGTTCGAGAGCTAGTACAACACAGTGATTCGAATGCGAGAGTTGGATCTGGGTATGAGTTTGACTTGGGCCCTCTGAATAGGGTTGCCAATCCCCAGTTGGGGGCAAGGGATCCCCTGGTTTGGCGGCCCTCCCCTGCTTTGTGGTTATTAGAAAGTGTGGGGTGGGGAATGTTTGCTGGGTGCTCCATTATAGCCTATGGAGACCAGTCCCCATAGGGTGTAGTGGAGAATGGATTGTTTGAATGAGGGCAGCCAACAAGAAGCCCTGACTTACAATCGCTCTGGCCAATCTCTGTAAAGCTTGGTGGGCATCAGTGGAAGTTAGGGTTGCCAGGCCCCCAGTCTTGGGCGACGTCCCCCTGCTTTTGTGGGGTCCAGCTCATGGCACAAGGAAACCCCACCCGTAAATGGCCCCCTCCTGCAACACAATGACATCACCCAGAAGTGACATCATCACGTCACTGACATCAAGGCGATGCTCTAGGTTTTGGGCAAAAACTCTATGGCAAGATTGGCCTCAAACCATAGAGTTTTGCCCAAACACTAGAGTGCCACCCCCTGATGTCGGCCACGCTATGACATCACTTCCAGGGGACATCATCGCACTGCGTGTGGGGCAGAA
>NW_015205555.1:0-743 GCF_001447785.1 Gekko japonicus | reverse complement strand
AACAAAATTCCTGTATGCGAATCAGTGCGTCAAGCAGACGATGTTTATTTCAGATAAATGTCACTAAAAATATTAGTTAAGCTGCAGACCAGAAGGTCTGTAGTTCTGCAGTTCGAGTGCCGCGTGACGGAGTGAGTCCGGTCTCTGGCTCCAGCTCCTACCAACCTAGCACTTTGAAAGCAAGAAATTGCAAGTAGATAAATAGGTACGGCTTAGGTGGGAAGGTAACAGTGTTCCGTGCGCCTCGGCGTTTAGTCATACCGGCCACATGACCACAGAAATGTCTTCGGACAGTGCTGGCTCTTTGGCTTTGAAATGGAGATGAGCACCGTCCCCTAGAGTTGGATTCGACTGGTTCTCGAGCAAGGGAAGCCTTAACCTTCTGTTCTCTCTTTGTTCTTTGGTATGTTCCTCTCTGACTTTGCTGCCCTTCTCTGGTAGTGTTCAGTGCCCTTTCCCGTCCACCTGATAGGCATTTCCTGTTGTGATGTAGATGGTTCTCCTGAGCTGCTTTCCAGTAGTGCAGCCAACATGTGTGGTTGCAACTGAAGTGTGCAGTAGGGATTAATGTCGCTGTACCTTTGCTAAAAAACTAAAACTTCATCTTGCAGTGTATCTTGCCACTCAAGGCGTTAATCCAAAGGAACACCCGGTAAAGCAAGAGCTGGTAAGACTTTCCACTTTTCCCCTACCTATTTTGGTGCAAACTTCCATCTTGCTTGAAAAAATGTTTTCATAAATGG
>NW_015205554.1:0-673 GCF_001447785.1 Gekko japonicus | reverse complement strand
AGTAAGTACAGTGAACATAATAACAGTTGTGTGGAATACTTAACTAGATTCAGTAGTTAGATAACAGCGGGCAAGAGTTTCTCTTCTTCATGCAGAACCAATTTGCAATTAGCACTTTAATATATCAAGGCATTGTGTGTGTATTGAAATGAAACCAGTTATTGACTTAGTATGTTCAAAAATATGTGACTGTGTGGCTGCAGGTCTGAGGCGAATAGATATTCCATGAAAGGTAGGCATTTTTCGGCAAAAGTAGACAGCTTAGGGTAGAGTTCTGAAAGACGAAGATGGTCTGTTATTTTTTCCACTATCAATTGATCCCATACTTTATTCAGCCAACATGAGCGGGATGGGGCTTTATCTGCTTTCCATTTGGATGCAATTGCCGTTTTGGCGGCCACTATAAGACTGGTGATGAGTTCACGATGGAGGGATGGTGTGTCTTTTGGATTCCATAAGTCTAGGAACAAGATTGCCGGGTCAAATAGTGTGTCATGTCCATTGATTGATTTAATCTGGGTCAATACACCTTGCCAGAATTGTTGAATATGGTCACACTGCCACCAGCAATGAGCGAATTTGCCGATTTTCCTACATTTTTTCCAGCAGTAACACACAGGCTTTCTTGAAGGACAGATATATCCGTCCAGCTAGCCATTCAAAAGTCTTATCT
>NW_015205553.1:0-680 GCF_001447785.1 Gekko japonicus | reverse complement strand
AAGATTAAAGTTGCCAGATCCCCTACCCCTGGACCTTGCCCCCTGCCACCGATCAGATGGCCAGTGGGGGACTTACCAGGAGTAGGAGGAAGGCCCAGGCTGTCACCAGCAATGTGGCAAAGTGATGTCATCATGCCATCAGCATCTAGGTGACACTCTGGTATTTGGACAAAAAAGCCTCTATTGTAGAAGCCATTTTACCATAGTTTTTGCCCAAATAACAGCGTGTCACCAGGATGTCCCAATGTGATGACATCACTTCTGATACACGCTGGAAGTGACATTGACATGTTGCCGGCAATGCAGCCTAGGCCTCCCTCCCACTCCTGGTAAATTCCCCTCCCCCCCATATCTCGCTGGTTGCCAGAAGGGACCTGGCAACCCTACTGAAGATGGACTACTGAAAAGAAAGGAATGATCAGCACAAACTGATGAGTAGACTTAAGCGGATGCAGAGGTTCATGCCAGATACGGGGATCCCAGATAACGAAAGGATTTAAATCTGAATTAAAATATGTATATGTGTATGAGGCTGCTTTAAGTAACTTCGTTTTGCTTACTTGGTCATAGACGTCATTACAAAGTACATATATAAAGGCCATCAAGTCACAGCCTACTTATAGTGATCCCAGCAAGGAGCTTTCAAGGCACGAGATTAAGCAGAGGTGTTCTGCCATTGC
>NW_015205552.1:0-675 GCF_001447785.1 Gekko japonicus | reverse complement strand
CCAGCATTGGCGTCTCGTATGTTCTTATGAGTGTCCCAGTCAGGGCCAAAGTAGGCAAGATGGTAGGAGATCCATTATCGGACCTCTCACTTGAAAAAAAGGAATGCTGATAGAAGCCGTGCTTTGGAAGGGGGCTAATCACATCGGGACAATGACATCGGGAGGCGTAACCTTTCCCAACCTGTGCTGTTTTCCCAGTTCAAATCATACAGTTCTTCCCTATACATAAGCAGTCTCTCTCTCTCTCTCATACACACACAGTAAGGGGACAATTAGGGTTACCAGCTTCCAACTTTGGCTTCTTTGGCTCTGCTGTGGGCCATCCAGGACATCTGGGAGGGGAGGGGCCATGGCTCAGTGGAAGAGCCTCTGTTTAGCATGCCGAAGGTCCCAGGTTCAATCCCCGGCATCTCCCGTTAAAAGGACCAAGCAGCAGGTGATCCGAAAGCCCTCTCCCTGAGACCCCAGGGAGCCGCTGCCAGCCTGAGTAGGCAATACTGACCTTGACGGACCGAGGGTCTGATTCAGTAGAAGGCTGCTTCGTGTGTGATCGCATGCGTAGTGGGTGAAACTGGATACTGAAGTGCATGGGCCACTGGTCCTCCTTATCTGATGCGATCCAGCACATGCCTTCTTGCCTTCCAGATTCGTCTCGAACGTCGTCCAGTTCTATTA
>NW_015205551.1:0-939 GCF_001447785.1 Gekko japonicus | reverse complement strand
CCATCCCACATATACAACTTTTCCTCAAAGATCTAGTTAATCTGGCCTCCAGTATAGCTGAGGGTAAGGCATTGTATCTTAAAAGGGTAAAAATTATTCTGTGATTACAGATATCTAAATATTTGATGTGAGGTCTCAAAGCTATCTTGTTTAAGTGTGCTTATATCAAATACAGGGTTCCTAATCCTACTCACATCCATTTGTCATTCAACATCTAATATTTTGTATTAGAATGTTCATTGATTTTTGAGGATGCTTACGCACTTTTAAACTATTTGCCCATTTTTTGGAGGCTAACCGATGGTCAACTAAAATGGACCCTCCCTGCCCTTAAGGTAAAGAAGGTAAAGGTTCCCTTGCTCGAAAGCCAGTCGAGTCCAACTCTAGAGTTGCGGTGCTCATCTCCGTTTCAAAGCCGAAGAGCCAGCGCTGTCTGAAGACGTTTCCGTGGTCATGTGGCTGGCATGACTAGACACCAAGGCGCACAGAACGCTGTTACCTTCCCACCGAAGTGGTCCCTATTTATCTACTTACAATTTCTTGCTTTCGAACTGCTAGGTTGGCAGGAGCTGGAACTAGAGACAGGAGCTCACTCCGTCATGCGGCACACTCAGGTCTCGAACTGCAGAACTACCGACCTTCCGCAGCCTGCAGTTCAGCGTCTTAACCACTTGAGCCACCGCAGCTCCTTATATCAAATACAGGGTTCCTAATCCTACTCACATCCATTTGTCATTCAACATCTAATATTTTGTATTAGAATGTTCATTGCTTTTTGAGGATGCTTACGCACTTTTAAACTATTTGCCCATTTCTTGGAGGCTAACCGATGGTCAACTAAAACGGACCCTCCCTGCCCTTACTACAGCTTAAAAGACTCATATTACAACATCAGAAGGATAAAAGCCTTGTGGATTGAGGACCTTAGACCTCTATCAA
>NW_015205550.1:0-672 GCF_001447785.1 Gekko japonicus | reverse complement strand
ATGACAATGGCAGCTAGCTGACATACAGGTAATGCATTGCGGCTTTGTGTAACTCTTTTTAACAGTTGGGTACCGTTGACAGTCAACCATGGTCTGTCAGGAGACCGATGGGATTTGTCTGTGGAAAGGAATTCGCAAGAACGAGCTTTCGTCAAAGAAAGTTCGGCATAACAGGGATCGTATTTCCCTCTGACAAGTATGGGTTTCATACTATCTCTATCCTAATTTACAGCACTTTTACTAGAAAGGGGAAATCACTATAATACGTTGTGTCACCAGTTGAACAAAACTGGTGTGTTTTCTTCAGAGAGCTTAAATGCATTCAATTGAAGAGTCACACAATTCACATAAAGCAAAACCAGGAGCAAGTATGTATTGATCTTTTGCAATGTTGTTGCTTTGAGTCAAACATTGTCATTTGGATTTTGTTTCTCCTTTTGTGAAAGTCAAATCCATGTGTCTTATTTTCATTCCACTTTCATTCCATGAAGACGCGTGCATGCACACAAAAGATTATACCCAGAATTAAACTTTCTTGGTCCTGAGGGTGCCACAGATCTCAAACTTCGTTCTATTTGTTCAGACTAACGTGGCTACCCACCTGAATCTATTTCATTAAACAGGCATTTTATCGAGTCGAAATGAACGTCTGACACCACAGCTACTGCGCGG
>NW_015205549.1:0-778 GCF_001447785.1 Gekko japonicus | reverse complement strand
AAGGGAAACCTTTACCCTTTACCTTTTATATTATTAGCATATATTATTATTAGCCACAAGGTATATTATTAGCATAATCAGTGGCTATTAGCCACAAGGTATAGATAGGGGCTCTGGGGCAAGTGATGCTCTGTCTTCTTGGTGCTTTGGGGGTGTGTGTCAACAGTGGGAGGGCTTCTAATGTCCTGGCCCCACTGGTGGACCTCCTGAGGGCCCCTGGTATTTCTGGCCACTGTGTGACACAGAGTGTTGGACTGGATGGGCCTTTGGCCTGATCCAACGTTGGCTTCTCTGATGTTCTTATGAGACCTCCTGCTATTACAACTGATCTCCAGGCGACAGAGATAAGTTCTGGAGAAAGATGGCCACTTTGTGAGGTGGACTCTATTGCATCATATCCCGTTGAAGTCCCTCCCCTTCCCAAACCCTGCCCTTTCAGGCTCCACCCCCAACCTGGCGCTGGCAACCTTGGCTGCAAGAGACATGGGGGAGCGCCAGAGATTTGCCGTGCGCCAGAAGCAGAGGCACTTTCGAAAAAATCTCCGGCAAGTAAATCGACCAGGATGCAAATTTTTAAAATTTGCATGCGTGGTTTCATTTTGCATTGGTTGTTTCCTACGCTTTCCTACACTTTGTAGCTTGCTCTTCATCCGCAGAGTGTAGAGCACCTTCCTCTTTCTTTAACGCGAAAGACGTGAACAGAGATACATTTGATTATAAATTAAAAAAATAAAACAACCCAAGAATCGTAGAGTTGGAACGGACCTCCAGGGTCATC
>NW_015205548.1:0-681 GCF_001447785.1 Gekko japonicus | reverse complement strand
GCCCATAGAATTGGACCCCATGGTTCAATTCACTTGAAACTTGTCTGGTTTTGAGGGGATGGGCAGTCCTCACTCCTTTCCAATTTTTGTGCCATTTGGTTGTAAAACAGCCACTCCAATCCCCCTCCCTCCATTGGCAATAATACCCAAACCTCTCCCTCTCTTTCTAGGTGTAGAGACTCCCCCCACTCTGAAAACACAATGCCCGAGGGCCCATAAAACTGGAACCCTTGATCCAATTCATATGAAACTTGGCTGGCTTTGAGTGGACAGGCAGCCCTCACCCCCCTACAATTTTGGGGTTATTTGGTTCAAAAACAGCCACTCCAGCTCCCCTGGAAAATCCCCAGTAGGGAATAATGGGAAAGCAGCTGATCTTCTTCCTCACTCTGTGAAAGAAACAGGCCATGACAAGAAAGTAATGCAAATGCAGTGGTCTCAGCAGAAAGGTAAAGTTTTGTAATTGCCACTCACTGTAAATAGTAGGAAAATGAAATTAATGCAGACGTTTTTGTTTTTTTTAAATGCTTGTGGTCGGCTCCATTCTCCTTTCCCCCAGTAGGAATCAGTGGAGACAGGGGAACCTGAATTGAGAGACCTCTACTTTGGGGGAGTGTAAAATCTACCCCCTTGGTCCAATTCTCTTGTAACGTGGAGAGTCTCTAGATTAGAGGGAAGAGT
>NW_015205547.1:0-680 GCF_001447785.1 Gekko japonicus | reverse complement strand
GTGGCCACTGCTCCGTGTGACCGCAGCCACAAGAACCTTTTCTTGCAGTGCTTTTTCTCCAAGCTTCCTCATGGCACTGTCGCCCTTTCGGTTATCTTGCCACGGTTCCCTCATAGTTCTTCAGGACTTTCTCCTCAAAATCGGGTCAAAGGTGGTTTGGGAAAGCACAGAAATGACGAGGAAACCACAGAAAGACAACAGATGGGAAACAGTGCCATGAAGAAGCTGCTGCAGTTTGGCACTGAAACGGTGAGAAAACCTCTCTATGAAAGACCACTCAGGGCCAGCGACATGCAGTGTGTACTGCTCTCATTCCCCCCCCCCACACACACATGTTTTTAAGCACCAAAATAGGCATGGTGAGTGTGTGGCTATTTCAGCACTTGGAAAGGGACGAGAGGGGAGGCAATAGTGCCTTGCTGTGGGCCTAATCAGGACCAGGCCCTTGTGGCATTTTAAAATCACTCTAAAACAGTGTCATTGTGCTTGTGGTGGCCGTGAGAATGCCGTCACGTCTCGTTTGGCCCTCAGTTCGTCTCCCTGTATTCTGGCCCACAAGCAGGCAAGAACGTCAGATGAAGATAGTGTTTTGTGAGCTGCCTTCCCCAAGCAATGAGAAGTTTCCGGGGTTTGGCTTCTTTTGGAAGAGAGAGCACTGAAGAGAAGAAGAAGAAGAGAAG
>NW_015205546.1:0-674 GCF_001447785.1 Gekko japonicus | reverse complement strand
CCCAGTTCATGCCCATCCCTAATCATGACCCAGACAGCTGGGGAAAATAAGTGCAAGTCGCTTTAATTCACAGATCCCACCAGTTTAAATGTTTGTTACCAATTAAAAGTGGCCCTCTAAAACTGCCTAACCAACAAAAGCCTTACTGGATTGATCTCCCAGTTTAAGGATGTGGTTCTATTTGTTCATCAGATTTAGTTCTGATGCCAACCCACTAGGAATGAATCCCTACTAAATTCAATGGGACTTCCAATCTGTAAACATGTGTATGATAACAGCCTAATAGTCTATAATAACCTACTTCTCTGCCATCCAAAGCTCATCGTGCCTTACCTTATTCTCGCAGCTATTTCACACATGCCTGTTCATCATCTGTGGCCTGCAACTTCATGATTAGTTGAACATGAGCATAGACCACCATGAAAGTCCTTTCCAGATGTTACAATTGGGCATACCAGGAGCCTGCTAACCATGATACTCTCTCTTATACTTGGATAGGATGTTACGTGAACAGGTGAATGTGCATATACAGCCCCAGTACATGTGAATGAGAACCCTGAAAAATTCAGTGATCAGTTCATGTGTACCAAAGCTGTATGCACATGGTAAACGTGCACATTGCCCCTGTTCAAATAACATGGCAACTACGCATATTGAGAGAATTATGAGTAGTG
>NW_015205545.1:0-777 GCF_001447785.1 Gekko japonicus | reverse complement strand
GTCCCTCAAGTATCAGGACAAACTATCTGGCTGCTAGAGGGAAAAGGAACAGCCACCAAAGGGCCCTGGGTTGCCAACTGCGGCTTGAGATATCCCTGGAGATTTGGGGACGGAGCCTGGGGAAGTTAGAATTTGGGGAGAGAAGAAGAGGAGGAGGAGAGTGGATTTATACCCTGCCCTTCACTACCTGAAGGAGTCTCAGAGTGCCTTACAATCTCCTTTCCCTTCCCCTCCCCACAACAGACACCCTGTGAGGCAGGTGGGGCTGAGAGAGCTCTTTCGAGGACTGCCCTTGAGAGAACAGCTCTGAGAGAACTCGTGACTGACCCAAGGTCACCCCAGCAGCTGCATGTGGAGGAGGAGTGGGGAATCGAACCCGGTTCTCTCAGATTACAGTCTGCGCTCCTAACCACCACACCAAACCAAAAGGGAGCTGAGTAGGGTTGTGATGCCACAGAGTCCACCGGCTGAAGCTGCGGTTTCTCCAAGGGACAGTCTGGACTCCGGAGATCTTTTTAAAACCAACATTGGTTTCCGCCTGGGCAGGAACATTTGGCTTTTGCACAGTGGAAAAAAGCTGGCGTGACTCGCATAAAAGATTTAGCAAAAAGGAAGTCCACGCTGAGCAAAGTAGATCTAGAAGGTAAGATTGGGGTAACGATCCCTTGGTATAGATACTTACAAGTTAACCGGCGCAGACTTTGTCACGCCCTCTAACCTTATTTGAAGTTTTCTTGGAGAAAGGTACAGGAGAGAAAAAGGGTGTGATCTCCAAAA
>NW_015205544.1:0-691 GCF_001447785.1 Gekko japonicus | reverse complement strand
ATTTCCCCAACCTTAAACAGTCTCCTAGGGTTGATACTTATCCACTGGCAAGTGGGGACTTTTGAAGTAAGAAAAATGGTCTTTCCCTTGATCATGGCATTGATTCGAACAGAAACCTGTCACTGCTGTCTTTTAAAAACAAATACGCTTTGGAGAGCCGGTCATGGATCATCCAGCACTTCTTCCAGTGATAGACCATCACTCGTTCGATGGGATTGCAATTCAGATATAAATTGTGATCAGTCACCACAAACACTCAAAGATCTGGTTTTTTAAAGAATTGAATGCTTGTTGTTTCCTATCAAACCTCACTACGCTTTGCTTGCTTTGGTTGCCATTGTTGCTGGGGGGGGATTCCTTAGGGGAGGGGGTGGTGTCAGTGAGTGAGAGAAAGAAACCTTTGCTTCTAGGAGACATAACTTTCCAAGTCATCCTCCTCCCCTCCTCTTTCCTTTCCCAAGGGAAGGTGTCCTTGAGAAGCTCTCTGTACCAACCTTAAATACAGATAACCGAGACATATATCTTTAACTTGGTTGGGATGGCAATGTTAGGTGTGGTATGAATGTGACATGTGCTTAAGGAAGAGGAAGGGGCTTTTCTTTGAATCTACTATATCAAGCTTGTGCCTGCCAAAAGTCAGTGACTTTCTGGATCTTCCATATACCTCAATAAACTTATCAATGCCAAGAGA
>NW_015205543.1:0-680 GCF_001447785.1 Gekko japonicus | reverse complement strand
GTTAACGTATCAGGGTTTATTTTAATACACAAGTAAGATAAGTGCTATACCGATGACATTAATGTGTGGTTCATGTCCTTCCTACTCCCTTGTTAACTTCAGTTTTTTTACATTATAATGTAAATTACTTTAATGACTTCAATGTTCAGCAGATCATTCAAGCATTCGTTCTGTTATCTTCAGCAGATTTCTATTGGTGTTTCCCAAATCACAAAGCATTATTATATTGTACAGGCTATTTCATGGTACATAGAATGTGTAAAGCTATTTCTATGTTCTGAAGGCCTTTAAATAAAATTTTCATAAAAATCCTGTCATTACAGCACATTATTTATGTGTGTATAAATTGAAGAGAGAAAGGACATTGCTGAGAACATCTGTATTTTAACCATCCACACACTGAAGTCCTGTCTTAATACCGAATTCACTCAGGCTGTGATCAGGTGAGCTATTTGACCTGGTGTCGTTGCTGTTCTGGATTTAAAATGCATGCTCAGACAGCAACATCTGTCTCCTGTCAACATCTGTCCTTGGCACCCCATTCTCACCAGTCTTCAAATCGGAGTTATTTGACACTGGGGGAAGTCCAGTCCTTCTCGGTGTCGGTGGCCTCACTCTGTATCTCTGGAAGTCTGATCACTCCATCATGCTATCAAGCTGTTTGGGAAGTTTGAACACTC
>NW_015205542.1:0-685 GCF_001447785.1 Gekko japonicus | reverse complement strand
GACACTCAGGACTCAAAGCAGCTTACAAATTACAAAGTCAAAGGCACTCTAAAGCAAAAGGAGCCTCATTTAAAATCCAAATGCATTGAGACATCTGTTACTACACACCTCAGACTCGTCCTTCCTTGCTATCACTCAGAGTTCAGTATTTGCAAAAAAAAAAAAAAAGCTCTACTGCAGCAATTAATCTTCAGATAAGACACTGCCCCACAAAAACCAGCTACTGAGACTACAGTTAGATGAACTGGCAATCAGCGGCCTGAGGGGGCAGCAGCTTTTCCCTTTCCAGTCCCAGATCAGAGATCTTTATACCATCTCTAAGTAATGGGTAAGGCTCTGCAGCTGGAATTAGGAGTGGGCAACCTGCAGGACAAAGTTGGTGACATTTGTACTCTTTCCTTACATTCCCCCCACCTTCCCCAAAGGACTCCTCTTGAGAGAATCTTCCTCACGCTTATGTCTGCCCATGAAAAACCTTCCCTTCTCCTGCATCTGTATGTAGGAGGATGCTGATGGGCTGCCACCTCCAGCCAGGCAGGAGGTGGCTGGTGGCAGCTGAGCCTTGTGGGGCAGGGCTCCATTCACCTTAATGGGTACCATTGCCAACTTCCAGGTGAAGAAGAAGAGGAGGAGGAGGATTTTATATCCCGCTTTTAACTACCTGAAGGAGTCTCAGAGTGATTTA
>NW_015205541.1:0-688 GCF_001447785.1 Gekko japonicus | reverse complement strand
GGAAAGGAGCCAGTTGCCGAGCTTTGCATAGATGAAAAAAGACTAGTTTGGCAGTCTGAGCAATCTGGGCCTCCATACTTAAGGAGGGATCCAAAATCACTCCCAAACTACTGACAGATTGTGCTGGTGTTAGTGGCACCCCATCAAGAGCTGGTAATCTGTGCCCCAATCCTGAAGTGCCCCCCCCAGCCACAGAACCTCCATCTTTGTTGGATTCAATTTCAGCCTACTCTGTTTCAACCACCCAACCACAGCCTCCAAACCAATGGCCAGATTATATGGCATCTGGGTGGCCATCCAATAACAGATATAGCTGGGTGTCATCAGCATACTGGTGACACCCAAGCCCGAAACTCTGGACCAGCTGGGCAAGGTGGTGCATATGGATGTTAACCTCGGGGAGAGAAGTGCTCCCTGAGGGACCCCACATAATAGAGGGCATCTGGAGGACACATTCTCTCCCAGCGCCACCCTTTGTCCCCGCCCATGGAGAAGTGAGGTGAGCCATTGAAGGGCCATCCCCCAAACTTCTATGTCGGCGAGGCAGTGGGTCAGAAGATCATAATTAACCATGTCGAGCGCTAACGTGAGATAACAGTAGCAGCTCCAACCCGCCCTGATCCAGCTGTCTTCCGAGATCGTCCGTCAGGGCAACCAATGCCATTTCCGTCCCATGGCCAGGACAGAA
>NW_015205540.1:0-696 GCF_001447785.1 Gekko japonicus | reverse complement strand
CCCATAGACTAGGGGGAATAACGGTCCTGGTTCCTTGTAGCAGCAGGTTCATGTTGTGTGTGTGTGTGTGTGTGTTAAGTGCCGTAAAGTTTCTTCTGACTTATGGTGACCCTATGAATGAATGACCTCCAAAATGTCCTATACAGCCATTCTTAGGTCTTACCAACTGAAGGCCATGGCTTCTTTGATGGAATCAATCCACCTCACGTTGGGTCTTCCTCTTTTCCTGCTGCCTTCAATTTTTCCTAGCATTATTGTCTTTTCCAGTAATTCTTGTCTTCTCATGATGTGACCAAAGTACGATAGCCTCAGTTTAGTCATTTTAGCTTCTAGGGAGAGTTCAGGCTAGATTTGGTCTAGAACTCACTTGTTTGTCTCTTTGGCAGCCCATGGTATCCATAAAACTCTCGTCCAACAACACATTTCAAAGGAATCTACTTTCTTCATGTCAGCTTTCTTCATTGTCCAACTTGCACACTCATATATAGCAATGGGGAACAGTATGGCGTGAATTAACTTGATCTTGGTCGCAGTGACACATCCTTACTCTTAAGGATCTTTTCTAGCTCCTTCATGGCTGCCCTTCCCAGTTTCAATCTGCTCCTTATTTCTTGGTTGTAGTCTTTTGGGTGATGATGGAGCAAAGGAATAGAAAATGTTGAATAAGTGAACAATTTCAGTTTCTTCATTGTTAAC
>NW_015205539.1:0-694 GCF_001447785.1 Gekko japonicus | reverse complement strand
CTTCCTTGGGTGACAGACCAATATCCTCTTGGACCAAGGATATCCCTCTGAGATTGGAGGGAGATGGGCTTTTGGTAGTGGGTGATTCGATCGTTAGGAATATAGAGTGGGATCTGTGGCAGGTATTTTGACTGCATGGTAACTTGCCTGCCTGGTGCGAAGGTTTTAGACATCATTTCCTGTCTAGATAGGTTAATAGATAGTACTGGGGCAGAGTCAGCTGTCATGGAGTACATTGGCAATAACATTGGGAACTGTAGTCATATAGTCCTGGAGGAAAGAATTAGGTTACTAGGCAGGTTAAAGGTCAGGACTTCAAAGGTAGCATTCTCAGAATTGCTACTGGTTCCGTGTGAAGGACAAGGTAGACAGGCACAGATCAGGGGTCTCAATGTGTGAGTAATAAAATGATGCCAGGAGGAAGGGTCTAAATTTCTAAATTAGGGAGGGTGTAAATTTTCTGGGATAAGCCGAACCTGTACAAAAGAGATGGGCTTGACTTGAACTGAAAGAGAACCAGGCTGTGAGTGATTAATATAAAAAAAGTGGCAAAGCAGCTTTTAAACTAATCCCAGGAGCTGAGGAGCCTCCAGTTCAGGACAACTGAATCAAAGGGGATGATTGCGTAAACACTCAGGGTAATATTGATAGGATCATTAAAAAACACTTGAGAGTGAGGGTGGGATGGTGAAGG
>NW_015205538.1:0-724 GCF_001447785.1 Gekko japonicus | reverse complement strand
GATCTGGACACGATGCTTCTGTTAGTGCAGCCTAAGATCACATTCGCTTTCTTCACGGCCACATCGCACTTCTGGTCACTGTATCTCCAAAAGGACATCGCAGAGCTGGGGAAAGCAAAGAGGAGGGCGACCAGGATGCTGAGGAGGTTGGAGCCCCTTTCCCTGCGAGGAAAGGCTGAAAAGTCTGGGACTTTTCTGTTTGGAAAAGAGACGACTAAGGGAGGCTGGGGGTATGAGAGAGGTTTATGAAATTACGAACGGGGTGGAGAGAGTTGGCAAAGGGAGGTTTTTTCTCTCCCTCTCCCCGAATACTAGAACTCGAGGACATCCAATGAAGCCGATGGGCAGTAGGTTCAGGATGCACTAAAGGAAATACTACTTTACACAGATTATTAAAATGTGGAATTAGCGGCCAGAGGATGCAGTGATGGCCACTGGAATAAACAGCTTTCAAAGGGGATTGGATAGATTCATGGAGGATAAGTCTATCAATGGCTGCTAGCCATGGTGGCTGAGGGGAACCTCCACATTCAGAGGCACTAAATCTGAATCCCAGAACCATCAGGGGAAGGTCTTGGTCTCTATGCCCTGTTGTTGACCGGCCAGAGGAACTGGTTGGCCACTGTGTGAGACAGGATGTTGGACTAGATGGACCCTCACTGGTCTGATTCAGCAGGGCTCTCCTGGGATCTTCCGCATGGCAAGCAGAGGCTCTGCCTCTGAG
>NW_015205537.1:0-696 GCF_001447785.1 Gekko japonicus | reverse complement strand
CTGGTGTCTGTCTCTTTATTCCGACTGAGTGGGCAAAGGCAGGTGGAGATGGAGAATGCCTTTGCAAAATATTCATTTGCTTATCTCCAGCCCAATCTTAAATGCAATTTGCTGTGTTAAGGCACTCCCAAGTTAGCTGGCTCGCCTTTCATAGGACCATTAAACCACCAACATCCCTTCCCATAGGTATCTGAGGGATGTAAACAACCTGTGTCGCCTAGTAGAATTACACATTCCTTTTCTTTGGAAGAAGCGCTAAGTAGACGAAAGATTCTGGAGCTGCTCCAAATGCAACAAAAGAAGAAGTCATGTAGGAATTCAGTGTCTAAGGGCAGACAGATGAAGAAATGTGAGACACTAGGCATGGAAATGTATGGCAGGAGACATGCAAAGATTATGCCTGAGGAAGAGGAAACATAGGGTAGGATTAGGATCCAAAGAAACAGGACAAGGATGAAAACTGGAAAATGTAAGGCAAAGGATGTTCTTGGGTCAATGTCAAAGGCAGCACTAGAAGATACCAAGAAGTTGCTGGGATATGCTTGTTGTTCTCTTTCTAAGCACTGTTCATTGGGAGGGAGAAAGTCAGAGCAGCTTTGTTGGTATTACCATCACAGATACTAACAATTCTAGGTGGTGCAGCAGGCAGATAGATCCGTGTTTCCATTTCTAGCACAGTTTCCATAAAGGACAGCA
>NW_015205536.1:0-775 GCF_001447785.1 Gekko japonicus | reverse complement strand
CTCCCGGCTAATGTAGCCACACCCAATCAGAAGCCAAGGAAATAACTCCCTCCTGCACTGTTTTGACACAAAAATGACAGGGGGGGGGAGGCCCAGAGGGTAGGCTTGGCAACTGCTGCTTGGGAAATACCTGGAGATTTGGAAGCGGAACCTGTTGATAGTGGGGTTTGGGGAGGTGAGAGGCTTCAGAGGGGTATCATGCCACAGAGCCCACCACAGCCATTTTCTCCTGGGGGAACTGGTCTCTGTTGACTGGAGATCAGCTGTAATTCCAGGAGATCCCCAGCCCCCACCTGGAGGCTGGCAACTCCACCTGTGGCTGTTGCCATTTCCCTCAAAGTTAGCTCAGATGGAGCACAGCTACTGCTAGCTTGCTTACCAACAAGATCTTCCTCATGTCTGCATCACCAATGTTCCCTCTAAGCTGTGGAGTCTTGTGAGCAAAAATTCTACTTTGTGAGCTACTGGCATTGAAGTTGTGAGTGAGTGATTTGGCTGCTGCATAAATTAGTTTGCTCTGGAGCCTTCCTTCCAAGACAAAAACGTGTGAGCGGGAGGCTAAAAAACTGTGAGCTAGCTCACACTAACTCAGCTTAGAGGGAACACTGACACCACCACTGGTCCTGCCCAGGCATTAATACCTGCAAGGAGAAGAGAGCCAGGTGGAACTCAGTAAAGGCAACCTGCATAAACTGCAACAGGTACTGAAGAGTGCTGTCAGGCAGAGACTGGTTATCTTTTTTTCCTTTCAGCTATTTGTTGTATTATAATCGCT
>NW_015205535.1:0-714 GCF_001447785.1 Gekko japonicus | reverse complement strand
TTCTTAAAATCTTGAGTCAGCTTAGTCCAAGATCAGGATAGTGAAGTGAACTTAATCACGTCTATATGGTTTGTTTATAGAACTGAAGATGAATTTGTAAATTTGTATCCAACTTTCTATTTAAAAAGAACATCAATAGCTTCCTCAGAATTAGGTGGAAAAGAAAGGCAGAGCTGGGTATCATCTGCATATTGGTGACACTACAGCCCAAACCTCCTGATTACCTCTCCAAATGGCTTTGTGTAGACATTAAATATCATAGGGAATAAGATCAAACCCCGCAGAACCCCACAGGCCAACAAGCATGGGACAGAGCAGGAATTCCCCAGCACCACTTTATAAGACCAGCCTCCCAAATAGGACTCGAACCACCACAATATGGCGCCTCTTAGTCCTAGTGCCAAAAGGTGGCCGGGCAGGATACCATGGCTGATGATATCAAAGGGTGTTGAGGGATCCAGCAGAACAAGCAGGGTTACACTCCCTTTGTCTAGTTCTTGGTAGAGGCAATCAACCAAGGCGACCAAAGCAGTCTCTGTTCCAAATCATGACCTAGAGCCAGATTGAAATGGGTCCAGAAAATCAGTCTTATGTTCTTAGTATAAAAGACAAATCAGGAATGTACATAACATTTTTTAAAAGTAAAAAGTAGAGCACTTATTTTTTTTTAATTTTTATAAACAAGTTACAAAACACAGAAGTAAACAAATTTGA
>NW_015205534.1:0-781 GCF_001447785.1 Gekko japonicus | reverse complement strand
AAGTGCTGTGAAGTGCTGTGAAGTGCTGTTCCCTTCGTACTCAGGGCAACCATAGGAGTTAATGTCCTCCGAAACATCCTGTCATTGACAGCTTTGCTCAGTTCTTGCGGTGGGCAAACTGTTCCGAGATCTTCTGTCCTGTGGATCCATCATCAACTAAAAGTGAGACTGTAACCAAGAATTCAGAAGGAGATTGGGACTGGGAAGGGCAGTCATGAAGGAGCTAGGAAAAAATCTAAAGTGTAAGGATGTGTTGCTGGCAGCCAAAATCTAGATAATTCATACTAAAGTAGAGAGTCAGTTCGGTGTAGTGGTTAAAAGCGCAGACTCCAATTTGGGAGAACCGGGTTTGAGTCCCCACATCTCGTCATGCAGCTACTGGTGTGACCTTGGGTCACTCACAAGTTCTCTCAGAGCTGTTCCCTCATGAGCAGTCCTCGAAAGAGCTCTCTCATCCCCACCTACCTCACAGGGTGTCTGTTGTGGGGAGGGGAAGGGAAAGGAAATGGTAAGATGCTCTGAGACTCCTTTGGGTAGTGAAGGGCGGGGTATAAATCCAATCTCCTCTTCTCTTGTATTCCCCGTTACTGTGTATGTGTGTGAAAGCTGGACAATGAAAAAAGCTGACAGAATGAAGGTAGATTAATTTGAAACGTGATGTTAGAGGAGAGTTTTACAGATACCTATGGACCGCCCCAAAAGCAAACCAGTGGGTTCCAGACCAAATCAAGCTTGAACTCTTCTCTAGAAGTTAAAATGAACAAACTGAGGCTATCATACT
>NW_015205533.1:0-716 GCF_001447785.1 Gekko japonicus | reverse complement strand
GTATGACCATGATAGACCACTGGTCTAATGAAATGGATGGCAACTTCGTGTGACCATCCCAAAGGATGCTGCCTTTGCTCTCAGTTGGGATTCCCCCCCCCCCGCCGCCTTTGGTGATGTCATCGTCTTGTCAACTCTGGTTGGCAAGAGAACACGATGATATCCCCAGTATGACCGACAGGAGCTGTCTTCACAAGCTACAGTGAATGCCCATACAATCTGTGTACAGTTTGTGTGAACTGAGTAATTCTCATGTTACAGTTGACGCACATATAGCTGAATGTGAAATGCAAACCCCACATTTATCCAAGGTACTAGTCCTCAGTTTCATTACTAAAGTGAACGAGTATTGCCTCTTTCTTACAAACAGATGTATGCACATAGAGGCAGGATGTGTGTGTGTGTGTGTTCACTGTAACATGTGCATAAACTGGGCTATAGTGAATGGAACACTGGATTGGTGAATGAAAAATGGAATGAGATTTAGATGGAGGTGGAAATGAACATTGGCAGAAGGAACATTAACCATTTGAGGCATGCAGATGACACCATGTTATTGGCAGAAAACAGTGAAGACTTGACGTGACTACTGTTGAAGCAGAAAGTGTCAAAGCAGGATTGTAGCTGAATATCAAGATGACAAAAGTAATGATGACTGGGGAATGACATAACTTTAATGTTGACGATGAAGAAACTGAAAGTGTTCAAGATTTTCT
>NW_015205532.1:0-718 GCF_001447785.1 Gekko japonicus | reverse complement strand
GTCTGAATTGCAATTTGATCACAAATTGTGAGTAGTACCTTCAAATGCTCAAAAATGGTCTGTCATGGCTCAGGTGGGGTGTCACCTGATGCTGCCACCACTCTGGTTCCAGGCTCCCAAGACTGTTAGACCTCCCTTTTGGCCAAATAATAGGCGTGAGGACCAGGCAGAGTGAACAATTAAAATAGTTTATTGTATAGGAGATCAAACATCAAGGTGCAGAATAATAACAGTAAGTGGGTGAAAAGAAAAGAAATCAAATGCCCTAACGCATCTAAATATATACTGTCCCTAGCTCACTATCTGCAGTGGCCTAGACTACTCACCCTTCCCTCAGGATGAGGGTTTCTTCCTGCAGCAGCCTTCCTTCTGGCTCTGCCCTCTGGGAAGAAGAACAGCTTTTCCTGCTGCTCCAGATCTTTTATTCCAAGCCCTCCTCTTTTCCTATTGGTCAATTTTGGCTCCAAAACAGACGAAAGCAGAAGCAAGTGAAGGAGGTGACGAAGCATGCTTGGAATAAAGGCGGAGACAGAGAGGGGGGGGGAACAAAAGTGATGATGACAATTTAAAGAGACGAAGCAAGAAGAGAAAGAGAGAGGGGAAATGGCACTTTAAAGAGACGGAAAATAAATAGTGACGTAAATAGAAGCAAAGCAGTGAAGCCAGATATTTTAAAGGACATTTAAAGAGACATTAACAGACATTTAAAGAGACACTG
>NW_015205531.1:0-749 GCF_001447785.1 Gekko japonicus | reverse complement strand
GGACAGGTAAGGACTTGGCAACCCTAGGTATTTGTCTTTTTTCTTCTCCACCAGATGAAAATCTTGAAACTTACCATAAACAAAGATCAATGCCTTGCTGGATGACCACTTACTAAATAGTAGCTTGGGATGATCCAAAAACCATGGGCCCTGAGAAAACCCAGATAAACTTCCAAGTAACACCAGGGGTCCATGCAACACAGTTAGAAAACCACAACAGTAAATGGAACTTAATACCACACAAGTCTTAATTTGTCAACACTAGCTGAGTCCCTGTTGCTCAGCACATCAGGTGTTGATTCCAGATGGCTAGACACGACTCACCTCTGTTTCATGCAGTCACTCTCCTAACCATCTGAACATAGGCAGTCTTTTCACCAATGAAGAGAAGGTTCTTCACCTTCCCAGCAAATTTATTAGACCTTCCTAGCAATTTGAAAGCAAGAAATTGCAAGTAGATAAATAGGTACCACTTTCGAGCAAGGGAAACCTTTACCTTCATAGTTACATGGGGTGTACCCTACAAAGATTTCTACTGGTTCAAAACAGAGAAGGAGAAAACTGAGCTAATTTCCCTCTTTACTGCACCCTAGTTGAATGTGGCTTTTTGTCCACATGGGTCTCCACTTCAGTGGTACTGCCTTTTGGTGGGTCAAAAGGGATTCATCCTTCTCCTTGCGTTAGAAGACGAGTTCAGAGAAAGAACCCCACCAACACTCTCAATCCTGCTGCCTCTACTCCAGGATTCT
>NW_015205530.1:0-715 GCF_001447785.1 Gekko japonicus | reverse complement strand
ACAGGAGCATCCATGTGACTTGTCGGGCTCCTGTTTGTTTACCCTTTGGGCCAGAGAAAATAAAACCTATTTTTCTCCAGGTGAATGGAGAAACTGCAGGACAGCTGTGGGCAGAGTGTGCAAACCCCCAAATGACAATTCTGCATTCATTCATATATTTATGATAAGAAATCTGAACTGAAATAAATTAATAATTGGCAATATTTGGAACTCTTCATATCTGGCTATTATTTTGGAACCTGGCTTAGATTTCATGAAGACCAGAGGGAGGGAGAAAACGGACTCAGCTGACTGGTGATACCACCACCACCCCCAAAATCAGCAAAATTACACAGACATCTTGACACCAATGAGGACTGTGCCAACATGTCTGTACTGTTTACACCAGTCACATTACAGGTTCACTGGCTGGGGAGAGCTTAGGTCTATGTAAACAGTGGACTCTGTTTCCCTCTTATTTTGCTGTCTCTCTGGTACTGTGCCAGCTACGCATAATGGCCGACGTTTACTTATGCCGGCTGGCTGGCAGGCAGGCAGCACCGTAGACAGGGAGGGGAGGAGGAAGAGATAGAGGCAAATGCTCCAATTTGTTCTCTTCTCCTTCAGCAACATGCACCGCTGCAACTGGGGCAGGTGAACAGAATCAAACATTTCCTTGGGAACCCCATGTTTCACTTGTAACACCCAATTCCATCTGCACTCTAGTCCTTTTGTT
>NW_015205529.1:0-738 GCF_001447785.1 Gekko japonicus | reverse complement strand
ATCTACTTTTACTGACTAGTGATTTAAATTGTTATTTAAATCGTGATTTAAATAGATTTGATTTAAATCAAGTCCACCCTGGTTCCCCAGCTCACAGGACAAGAATTTGGGGGATCTCAGAAAGCTACTGCGGGAAAGAGCAGGTGAAAAAGATCTGCTATATGCTTAGGATCCACTCTGTTTCATCTATATATGTTGTATTTTACACAGAGTTGGGAACTTTGCAGAAGGAGGAATTTTTGCGGAGCCCCTCTTCAGACACCTGTTTCCCCCCTCATGCTATTCCTGAGGGTCCCCTAACCCCCAAGAACATCATTTCAGGGACCCTTTGGGGCTGTACCAGGAGAATGGAGAAAGGAAAGTTTCGTTTGGCTAATGGAAAACTTCATTAGGATCCAACACACTGTTTGCTCCAGCCCATGAGAAGCTGCCTTGAATCTTAGGAGGGATGCTTCAGTAAACATTCTGTTTTAAGCTCACTGAAAGGAAAGGTAGGTTACACATTTTAGAAATAAAGTATGTCCAAATATTGGATGGAAACAACAACAAAATCGTGAAAATCTTCACATTGCAAGAACACACGGATATGTACACATTACAACCACACAACACAGAACTGCATTTCCTGTGTGGACGGCCAAGGCAATCGAGTTGCAAATGAGTGCAATAGTGCAGCAATAAGATAATATCCAACAATATGGGTTAGAGTCTTAGACCAGCGACTCAAACACAGCCACC
>NW_015205528.1:0-703 GCF_001447785.1 Gekko japonicus | reverse complement strand
TCTTTTCCTACGAAATGACCCCTGATTGTTATTTTTCATCCCTGCTTCCCCTACTCCTGACCAGGGGAAGGAGTAACGAAAAATTACAACACAGGACTCTTTTGAGGCCCCGTAATTATAATAAGGCCATTAACTGCATGCCGTGGGAGAAGGAGACTCAGTTGCGTGCCCAGTAAATGGGGCACGTCCACCTGAACCCCGGGAGTGTTGGCGTGTTAGCCATGGAGTGTGGCATGTGGCGTGTGCCTCTGAGCAAAAGAAGAGGCAAGCAGCGACTTCTTGACCCTGAGCCAGCCATGCCCGCCGAGTCTTCACCTCATCCTCCGTCCCTTCCTCTTTTGCAACAGGGTCCCGGCCAACTGCCATTCACCCCACCGTCCCTCACTGCCCCCCCCCTGCCTTCACCCTACACGCCTCCGCCCGCACCAGCGATGCCTCTGCCCAATGTGGCCCCAGCTGCACCCATGTCCTCCCACAGAGGAGCACCCCCGCCTTACGCCCAGCATGGCTCTGGCGTTGCACCCGCCGCCGGACCGCGTGAGTATGGCGTCGCAAGTCGTGAGCATCCTGTCGTGAGGTTTTATGGCAACCTGGGCTGAGGCCCGGGTGTGGTGGCTCGGGGGTCTAATTCCTAGCAGTTCCAGCACCTCCCCAGATCGGACCGTGTCGCTTGTGGGGAGGAGGGCCCGTCGGCATGCCCAGG
>NW_015205527.1:0-746 GCF_001447785.1 Gekko japonicus | reverse complement strand
GCTCCATCGCCTGCGCCCCCTGCCCTTGCCCTGAGGAAGCTCCTTCTGCCTCAGGGAACGTAGCTTCTTTCTCCTCCACGGATGGTGCCCACATCTGAAACATCAGCGAGGGAGAGGGGTAAGAGATGGAATGGAAAAGAGGCCAATGAATGGATCCTGCCCCACTCCCAGACTCTGCACCCTTCCATCCGCAGGCCTGTGGAGTTATCCAGAGAGATAAGAAATTCTCTGGTACAAGAGGATGCTGAAAGAGGCCATTAAATCTCCCACTTGGGTGATGAACACCTGGATAAATATCTTTCAGGGACAATTGAGGATAAGGCCAGATATAGTTGCATGAATTGGACATACCTGGAGGGACCCCCCCTCCAGTCCTGCCTGCCTCTTCTCCTCTGCCTGACTCAGGAGGAAGCCTTCGGCCAGGGCCACCGCCTGGGAACTGGCCTCCGGCCCGCATCCTCTGACCCAGCCCTGCATTTCCTGGGGCAGGAGAGTCAGGAACTGCTCCAGGATCACCAGGTCCAGGATCTGCTTCTTGGAGTGCCTCTCCGGCTCCAGCCAGAGGCTGCAAAGTCCATGGAGCTGACTGCAGACCTCTCGGGGCCCAGCGGCCTCCTGGTAGCAGAACTGCCAGAAGCGTCGGCAAGGTACGTCTGAGACTGCAGTGAGCTGGGAATGGATCTCTGGCCCTGGGATTTCCCGGAATTCAACACCACTCCCAGCTGTGGTGGGATGGGGGCCTTTCC
>NW_015205526.1:0-741 GCF_001447785.1 Gekko japonicus | reverse complement strand
AGCTCCCATTTCATAAGCCGCAACTCCTGAATGAAGCCTAGAGTGAGAGAGCAGAGGGTGACGGGGAGCAATCTCGTCGATGGCCGTGGAGAGTCAGCTATGCCAATCTCCTACAAGCTCATCTAATGAGCCACCAGGGGGCATCGAATCCCGTAGAGCCATATGAAGCCACACTGGGTCCATCTGGCTCCACGGGTGAGCTAAAATATGCTCGCTGCCTAAGCAGGGTTGGGGTGAAACATTCAAATGGGCCCTCAGAGCATGGTGGTCTGACCATGGGACTGCCTGGGCAGTAACCCAGTCCACTGTTACCCCTGTTGCTAAGATCAAATCGAGCGTGTGCCCAGCCCTGTGAGTGGGGGTCATTACATATTGGGAGAGTCCTAGTGCCACCATGGACGACACCAGGTCTGCTGCCTAAGTGGAGGTCGTGTCATCAGCATGGACACTGAAATCACTCAAGACAATCAGTCTAGGGTGTTCCAATGCCCAGCCTGATACAGCCTCCATCAGGGATGGCAGGCTATTGGCCAGTGCATTAGGCGGTCAGTACACCAGCCAAATTGCCAAACTCTCCACGGCCTCCCATACCAGTCTGGCACACTCTATGCCCATGATCTTTGGCAGTGGGAGCACCCTGAAGGAGTAAGCCTGCCGGATGAATAGAGCCTCTCCTCCGCCCCGCCCCCTATTCCACGATTGGTGAAAGACAGAGAACCCAGGAGGGGCTAGCTGGGAGAG
>NW_015205525.1:0-760 GCF_001447785.1 Gekko japonicus | reverse complement strand
TGGTCACCCAGCAAGCTACCATGGCAGAGAGAGGATTCGAGGTCCTAGAACTTGGTGGGCGACAGTGGGAAGGCTTCTGGAGTTCTGGCCCCATTGCTGGACCTCCCGATGGCACCTGGGTTTTGGCCACCGCGTGACACAGAGTGTTGGACTGGATGGGCCACTGGCCTGATCCAACATGGCTTCCCTTATGTTCTTATGACACTCTAACTGCTACACCACACTGGAAACCCCACTTTGCAAAAATGACATTATTTTTAATCTTCTTCCCCTTCACAGTACTTCAGCCTTGATCGCTGAGGGAGAATTCAAGGGAGAAGCAGCACAAAACCTACAGCCACAGCCATTTAAAAACAATCAAAGCCAGTTTGCCAGATAGCCAGTATCATGCAATGGTTAGAGCCGTCAGGCTGGGAACACGTTCAAATTCCCACAGTCATGGCAGCTTGCTGGGTGACTGTGAGGTTGGCCAGAATCCCAGCCTAAATTTTATCTCACAGCTTTGTTATGAGGATAAAATAGAGGAGAATGCATGCCACCTGGGTCCCCAGTGGGGAAAAAGTAAATAAACATGTTGCACTGAACTGAGCTTAGAGGGGCTGGGGTGAGCTAAGACACTGCACCATTTTCCTTCCTAACACCCGCAAATCTTGTTACCACCTTTAAAAAACTGACACATTTATTGCGACACATACTCACAAGCCAGATAAGACTCCTCTGGAGGAATCCCGGGAGGCAGCTTGCAAACAGAGTCACAACG
>NW_015205524.1:0-741 GCF_001447785.1 Gekko japonicus | reverse complement strand
AAAACGAATACCATGGATTATAAATATGGTATATTATTTTATTTTATAACATACAATCAAATTATACTACAGCCAGGATTGTCAACCTCCAGGTGGTGGCTTGAGACCTCCCTGAATTACAATTGGTGTCCAGGTTACAGAGATCACTTCCCCAGAGAAAATGGCTGCTTCGGAATGTTGCGTCTATGGCATTATACCCCACTGAGATCCCTCCCTAGGCTCCACCCCCCAAATCTCCAGGGATTTCCTGACCGAGAGCTGACAACTCTACATATAACCCAGTGACGGGACTTTTTCAGTGGTGTGGTGGCACCTTGGCTGTGGAAAACCATTCCACTATACCACAGGCAAGATCACCTGGGCTCTGACTCAAAACAGTTTATGCCACAGTAAAGGTGTCACAGTGCCATCCTAAGAACATTTTCCTTGGACTGAGGCCCATTGACTAGATTACTTGCATAGGATTATGAGTAGACGTGTTTAGGAGTGCACTGTTAGTTTTTTCAGGTGCCACAAAATTCTTTAAAGCTTCCCCCATACTACCATTTTAGGTGTCAGGTAAAGATGATTTCAGATGCCCAGGTATTTTGTTAGTTTTATGGTATTCGGATGCCTGCAGAATCTGTTTATCCTGCTGGAACCATGTTGCTTTGGTTATCCTTCTTGCTGATGTTAAAAGATGTTTTAGTGCCAGTCTGTTGTCTTGGGATCGTCCTTATTTTATTGCACTTGCTATTTATA
>NW_015205523.1:0-755 GCF_001447785.1 Gekko japonicus | reverse complement strand
AGCTTAGAGGGAACACTGGTGACAGCCAAGCCTCTTTGGCAGCTCACATTGAGGCATGAACCATCATAGTACATGCATGCGCACTGAGGCGTTACATGGGGAAGGTAGCTGCATTGAAGTGTAGGGTGTGTCTGTGTGCTATGAATGCACTTGTGTTGGGCTGACTTCCCCTTAACAAAGGGATGTGTGGAAGTTACTACTGCAGTTTTTGCAGCGTGGGTTCTGTGAGGCTGCCTTCGGTGTGTGTCTAGGTTTCTTGTTTGGTGTCCCCTAGCTATGGCTGTGCAGTCCACCCCAAATAGCACAGAGCAGAATCTAAGCCCTCTCCTGTTACAGTAGAAAAGAGCCAAGAGTCCAGTAGCACCTTAAAGACTAACAAAATTTGTGTCAGGGGATGAGCTTTCCATTGGAACATGCAGAGTCTATAGCGCAGCCTTATGAAGAAGATCTGAAGCTACGGGGGGACGGCTGAAGGAGTGCTAGTTAGCAAAGCTAGATTAGGGAAAAGCCAAAAATTTCAAATTATGTCCTTGCTGTTTTCTGATTGGCTTTTCTGGATTGCTGCCCCTGCAGAGCTTCCTTCTTCTTGTTAGATTAGACAGTTAAGGTTCTCTTCTGTGTTCCATAGTTTGTTCTCCTTTAATAAACCTACTTACTTTTCTCTAAACAGTCAGTGCTCCACTTCCCTTGCTTATTTAAACTCTGCCAACACTTTTGTGGGTCACTGCTATGGGGGGGACGGGACGCACAGATCC
>NW_015205522.1:0-740 GCF_001447785.1 Gekko japonicus | reverse complement strand
ATGACTCTGCGAGTGAAGAGAAGGCATTTTAAAATGACTTCCCTTGAATCCCCATGTCGCTTGGCGATGGCAGCATGCCTCCGCAGGTGAAGGCAGAAGGCATTTTTATATGCCGAATAAATTTGGGTTTCCCCATTATTTACCCGAATCCCAATATCATACCAATATTGCAATTTGGGAATATCGGGAAATACTGAAATTTTTCAGGTCCATTGAACCCGAATCCAAAAAAAGTCAATTTTTTCCCGTGCACACCCCTAACCATAGTTATACATGTCAATACCATGTAAGCTGCATACGAAACCCATACGTCATGCTTCCAGAATACAAAGAAATCTAAGACAACAACAACCAACTCCCCTCAAAGAACCAAAACCTTTGACAATTTTAAACCAATATAAAAAGAAATGGAACAGAGGGCATTTGCTTATCCCTTAATATGTTCCATTTCAACTCGACAGTGTCAAAGTACTGCAATGAATCAAACGGCTTCTCATTCTGGGACTCTTCTTTTGATGTCTGCCAAGGAACAATCTGATTTTAGTGGGAGTCAGATGTTCTGCAGAGACTGTCCTCTTTTAGCAGTTTGAAAGCTCCTCACAACACAGCTGAACCTGAAGTCTTTGGATTCCACCGACCCACCCTTTGCCACTAGTCTATGGTAATAAGACTTCTGGATTCTCACAAAACACCTTATATTCGATCCTGCAACAGAAAGAAGCCGGGTGTCTCTGAAAACC
>NW_015205521.1:0-749 GCF_001447785.1 Gekko japonicus | reverse complement strand
TGCTACATCACATTGGCTGTCATACGTGGACCATCTCAGCAGGATAAGACACAGAGTCCACTATTTTCTCCAGGGGAACTGATCTCTGCCATCTGGAAAGCAGTTGTCATACTGAGTGATCTCCAGCCCTCACCTGGAGATTGGCAACAATGGTTTCCCCCAACAGGCACTAATTTTACCTCAGGACACATTTAATGACTCCGAACAGCGAACAGCGACAGCAAACTGTTTAGAATGTTAAAGGCAAAGGCCAATGCAAACGACCTCTGTGTTCCGAGGCAAAGGCCAATGAGGCTGCATATGCAAACAACCTCTGTGTTCTGACTGGCTATGCGGGGGAGAGGAATAGCAAACTGTTTAGAATGTTGGAGGTGAGACTCAAGCAATGCAGCCAGTGGATAGGGACAGCTTCTGTGACACATCAGAGAGCCAACTGATTTGGGAGCATGTTGGAATGTTCAGGAGAGTCCATGACCAAAATACAATTATATATAAGGAGAGATGATAGTCCCACCTCCTCAGGCATCTGGAAATGGCCCTGGAATTCTAGGACAAATAGGTGGTCTGGCCCAAACCAGATTGTCCTTTGTCCAACTCTGTCAGGACGGTCCAAAGTGGAATGGAAAAGAAGGGGTCATTCTAATAAAAAATACCAGGGGTCCAAGACCCCAGATGCTATAGGAGGAACTCTTGACTGAAGTTCTTTGTCAATTTTTTTTGTTAATAATGAGTCTACATTGTTTGTGATG
>NW_015205520.1:0-734 GCF_001447785.1 Gekko japonicus | reverse complement strand
TTTTTCTATGAAACGACCCCTGGTTTTTAGCAGCATCCCTATGGGGGCCATCAGGTCTGTGCCTTCTCTTAAATACTTGCATTCGGAGATTATTCAATATTTCTTTCAGCTTACTACCCCGCTCTTTACAATATTTGTAAAACTGGCATTCAAAGCCCAAGACAACAGAGGAAACCACCTTTTTCATAAGAATGCATTTGTGGGAAGAGATTCAGGTGCTTGGGGTGGGGTGGATGCAGCCATAGCAAAGCAGCATGAGATTGTGCATGTGTCATCTGGACCCAAGTGTCCTCATGAAAAAACAGAGTCAGGTAGGCAAAGTAGAATGTCACTTGAGGAAAGAAACAAGCCACACAGCGTTTGGTCTCATCCTTCCCTAGCTGGATCAAAACACTGAGTCCTAAGGATGTTTACTTGGAAGTGAGCTTTGTTGCACTGAGTGGGAGCAATCCCCAAATTAGAATGGATAGAGAATGCAGTGTGAGAGGTTCAGCTTGTGTAGGACAGGGAGCTGAAATCTGAAGAATGGCAAAGCGGCCAATTAACAGCATAAGAATTTTACAAAAGCATCCTCCAAAAGCAATTACAAGGCAAATAGTGATTTGGGGACCAGAAATCAGAGGTTGATCCTGGTAGACAGGTGTAGCTGGAATATACATATGATGTGCAACGTCTACATTCTAGGAATGCATCATGAACCCTTAAGGTTGCCAACCGCCAGGTGTCACCTGGAG
>NW_015205519.1:0-783 GCF_001447785.1 Gekko japonicus | reverse complement strand
AAAGCAAATCACATAACTGGTCTACTTAATGGGCCCCCAGTGACCTGGGCCCTGGATTTTTGTCCCCCCCCATCCCGCTCTCTCTCTCAGCAAAGCCCCGCATGCCATCAATTATGTAAACACTAGCAGTAAAGCCCGTTGTGAAAGCAATACGAGATCTAGAAAGAGGCTCTGGGGGAGTGCTCTGGCTTTGGGCAAACAGTGTCAATTTGCTGTGGTGACCTCAGCAGGGTATAATGACAGAGTCCACTGTTTTCTCCAGAGGAACTGATCTCTGCTACCTGAAGAGCAGTTGTAATTGTGAGTGATCTGTAGCCCTCACCTGGAGATTGGCAACAATTGTTACCCAGGACAAAATGGCTGGTTTGGAGGGTGGAGTCTATGGCAGTGTACCTGTCTGAGGTCCCACCCCTCCTCATCCACCTTCCAAAGCAGCCATTTTCTCCAGGTGAACTGATCTGTCGCCTGGAGATCAATTGTAATAATGGAAGATCTCCAGCTACCACCTGGAGGTTATACAAACATGAGATCACAGGATAGGTTGTAAGCCACGACAGTTGATCAGATATTTGGAATAATTTACATCTACATCAAAGAAGGACTGTGTAAAGCCACTTTGAGCTGTACTATACAGAGGAACTTTGAGCACGGACAGTTTGGTTTACAAGGACACCTTAAATATTTGTGTATTTTGTAATTTGTGCCATATTATACATGCTTAATCATAATTACTGAGTAGATCGCATAACAATAACACAGTTGTTTTTTGTTTACTTACCACCT
>NW_015205518.1:0-817 GCF_001447785.1 Gekko japonicus | reverse complement strand
TCCAGTTACCACCTGGAGGTTGGCCACCCCATGCTTTCCCCAACTTCTGCTTCTGATTTTTTGAAATTTCCTTCCCCACTGAAAAAAGGGGGGGAAAGCTCAAAATCCGGCAACAGAGTAGAGTTTGAAAAAGAAAGAAAAAAATACACATAAAATGGAGGTAATAACATAGGAAAAGCCCTGCTGAATCAGACCAGTGGTCTATCTAGTCTGGCATCCTGTCTCACACAGTGGCCAACCAGGTCCTCTGGAGGGCCAACAACAGGGCATGGAAGTTGAGGCCTTCAGAAGAATTTAAGAGCCCTGCTGGATCGATCAGTGGTTGATTCTTTTGAACTATGGTGCTGGAGAAGACTCTTGAGAGTCCCCTGGACTGCAAGGAGACCAAATCAGTCAGTCCTAAAAGAAATCAACCCTGACTGTTCCCTGGAAGGCCAGATAATGAAACTGAAGCTCAAATACTTTGGCCACCAAATGAGAAGGGAGCACTCACTGGAGAAGATGACCCTGATGCTGGGAAAGATTGAAGGTCAAAGAAGACGGGGACGGCAAAGGATGAGATGGTTAGACAGTGTCATTGATGCAACGAACATGAAATTGAGCCAACTTCAGAGGATGGCGGAAGACAGGAGGGCCTGGCGTGATCTGGTCCAGGGGGTCGTGAAGAGTCGGACTCGACTGTGCGACTGAACAACAACAAAATATGAGTCTTCTAGCTGTAGAAAGGGCATGGTGGGTCCATTTTTGTCGACCCTGTTTCTGACTTTTTGTGTACCTAGGAGGGGCTTTGGCTCAATGACAGAACATCTGCTTGGCA
>NW_015205517.1:0-751 GCF_001447785.1 Gekko japonicus | reverse complement strand
AACACTCACCCCTCTAGCAGCTCTATCACATGCTCCTTCTCATAGCTCAGCTCTGCTTCTGGCAAGGTGCTGCCTTAAATAGAAGCTTCCTGTCTTAAATAGAAGCTTCCACCAGCAGAGGATGTGGCCAGCAGCTATTCAAATTCACCCAGGCACTAAACTACAGTCAAACAATGACCCTTTCACACCCTATCTCAAGCAGCCAGGACTCTGCAACAAGTCACCCACACACTCCCAAACACAGTACCCTCTGCCAGCAAGTAAGAAAAAGCAGTGGGAAAGGGTGCAGGTTATATATGAAAACAAGTGCATGATAACTGCCTTACTGGATCAGGGCAAAGGTCCATCGAGTCCAACGTTCTGTCTCCAGGGGGCAAAATGCCCCATGGAAGCTCACAAGCTCAGCACAGTGGAAAGAGTTATCCTGATTCATGAGTTTGGCATCTTCCTCTGAGAAAACGTGAGGTTTGACTGCTGTCAGAGATAGGATATTGAGCTAGATTATCCATGGGTCTAATCCAGTCTAGCAGCTCTGATGGAAAAAACAAGACTGAAAATGAAAGACTGGCAGGAAATAGAAAAGATAATATAATGAAAACTAAGAAAAATGGTAAGACACCAGGAAAGCATTACAGAAGGACATGCACAAGGCTCTGTGTGTGTGTGTATAAAAAGAAATAGAAAGAGTAAGCGTAACATTCATAGGTTATGCAGCTTTAGTAATTAAAACTGGTATTACTGTGATGAACAA
>NW_015205516.1:0-754 GCF_001447785.1 Gekko japonicus | reverse complement strand
GGACCACAAAAAAGGAGAAAAATATTTCAGCAATTGCATAAGTTAAACACAGGTATAATATGTATTCAAGAAACCCATATAAAAAAAATGAAGAAAAGTACCTAAAAGATAAAAGATTAGAAATGGTATTTACAAATCTGGATAAATCAAAAAAGAAAAAGGAAGTAGCTACGTATGTAAAAGAATACTTGCAGCCTAAACTAGAGTTTAGCTTAGAAGAGGGAAGAGGAATAGCAGTTTCAATTGTTAAGACAACAAAAAAGAATCCTAATAATAAATATATATGCACCCAATCAAAATCAAGCAAAATTTTTTAAAGCAGATACAAGAGAATGTAAATAAAACATTGTTTGAAGATATTTGCGTACTAGGGGATTATAATGCAGTTTATGATACATTAATAGATAGAAGATCTCATAAAACAAAAACTAAAAAACACAAGCAATACATTACCAAAGTCATTTCTTCAGGTAGCTGAGGAATTTTCCATGATAGATATTTGGAGGACAAAAAACATAGATAAAAAGGATTTCACCTTTTTCTCTACCCGGCACAAAACGTGGTCAAGGATTGATATGGCATGGCTATCGACTTCTCTCATAAAAATCATAGAAGAAGCAGAAATCTTGCCATCCACGTTTACGGATCATAATCCAATTATGTTAATGTTAAAAGCTACAAGTAGGAAATCAAGGTGGACAATGAATATGGATATTCTAAAAAATGAGATAACAGAGAAAACTAAAAACATAAT
>NW_015205515.1:0-754 GCF_001447785.1 Gekko japonicus | reverse complement strand
TTGTGGTCCTTCACCAATCAAGGACCAAGAGGCGGGGGGGAGAAGTGGCGCTGGACTCCTACAGGGCGCTCCCACCGTTGAAGCTTGCGGGCATTGAGTGCTCAGGCATGGTGTGGGAAGCTGGGGAGAGTTTGGCTATTTGGTTGGTGTCCTGGTCGCCTAACACACCAGCTGATAGCCTGCCATCTCTGGTCGAGGCCATGTCTGGCTGGGCATTGGAGTACCCTAGGCGGATAGTCTTGGGTGACTTCAATGTCCATGCTGATGATGCGGCCTCTGCACTGGTGATGGACCTGGTGTCATCCATGGCGGCACTAGGACTCACCCAATATGTAACGGCCCCTACTCACCAGGTCAGGCATATGCTTGACTTGTTCTTCACAGTGGGGGTTACAGTGGACAGGATCACTGCCTTGGTGGTGCCATGGTCAGACCACCATGCCTTGAAGGCCCATGTGAATGTGTCACTCCGACCCCGTTTAGGCACTGAGCATATTTTGGCTTGCACGTGAAGCCAAATGGACCCTCAGTGGTTTCAGATGGCTCTACGGGATCCCATGCCCCCCTGGCGGCTCATTAGATGAGCTTGTTGAGGACTGGCATGGCCAGCTCTCGGCAGCCATCGAAGAGATCACCCACCAACTTCCTCTGTGCCCTCACTCTAAGTGGGCTCCCTGGTTTACTGAGAAATTGTGGCAAATAAAACGAGGGCTCTGACGACTAATGAGACAGTGGCGGCATGCTCGTGATGAAG
>NW_015205514.1:0-766 GCF_001447785.1 Gekko japonicus | reverse complement strand
ATCCTAACAAATCTTCCACTTAACTAACTAACTGCCCACCCCCCCAGCTAGCCAGCATTTAAATAACAATCCCTCCCTCTTTCTGAGCCAGTAAAAAACATAAGGCCCGGGGGCCACAACCGTCCCATCCAGGGCTCTTCTGTGGGCCGCAAGCAACTGGTACAAGGGAGGGAACAGGAGGCTGCTTGGGATGGGGTGGGTGGAGCCACCCTGATCATGGCTTCGGCACGGTGGAACAACCTCATCTGCAGTCAAGCAGAACCCGTTCACTTCAGGGACATCCTGACTAGTAAGCTGGGAGTCACTGCAGCTACATTTGTGCCTCTCCACTTGGCCTGTAGCTCCAGGGATGCTGTCCTGGAGGGCAACAGGGATCAGCATTTGCACGTGTGTGTGTATGTGTGTGTGTAGACAATCAGATGATCCTCTGTTCGGGCCTGCTGGCATCAAACTCCACTGCCATATTCGTGCCCCCACCCATGTGGCAGTGGTGGTTTGGCCCCTGGGGGGCGTTCTTGGACAGTTTCTTCCACACATTGGGGCCCCAGTCCTGCCACCAAGCACACAACTTGGCAGCTGGGCCTTCCTTCCCTGTGGACCATCCGGCAGCCTTCAGCCAGAGGCAGCTTGCAGCAAGGACACACCAACCCAGAGTTTACCAGCTGCTGTCCTTTATAAAGGTTATATCTCTTGTGCCTGGCATTAAGTTTTATGGTACACATGGCCCACTCAAAAAAGTTACAAGACAAATGTGGACAAACATGAC
>NW_015205513.1:0-760 GCF_001447785.1 Gekko japonicus | reverse complement strand
TGGAAGTGCTCCTGGATCCCCTCCTTAACCACGGAGGTCCAGGTGGCAGCCACTGCCAGATCAACATTTTATCATCTTAGGCTGATTCAGCAGTTGGTTCCCTTCCTCGGCCGCGATGACCTCGCTACAGTGATCCATGCGACGGTCACCTCGAGGTTAGACTACTGTAACGCTCTCTACATGGGGCTGCCTTTGGTGCAGATCCAGAAGCTGCAGCTAGTGTAGAATGCGGCAGCCAGGCTGATATGGGTCTCCCCAAGTGGGAGCGCATCCAGCCTGGGCTGAAAGCGCTGCACTGGCTGCCAATAGCATACCGAATCCGTTTCAAAGTGCTAGTTCTTACCTTTAAAGCCCTATATGGTCAGGGTCCGACTTACCTGAGGGACCGCCTTTCCCCACATATACCCCCAAGAGCACTTCGGTCCGGGGCACAACATCGTCTGGTGGTTCCAGGCCCCCAGGAGGCAAGGCTCGCCGTGACTAGGGCCAGGTCCTTTTCGGTGGCGGCCCCTACCTGGTGGAACGAGCTCCCAGAGGAGATCAGGACCCTGCGGCCTTATGCAGTTCCACAGGGCCTGTAAGACGGAGCTCTTCCGCCAGGCTTTTACATAGGGGCCGCCACTACCACCGCCACCAATGATGTGGACAACATCAGGGTTAAGGATGGCCCGGGAAGATTTTTGCGTGACTGATACCACTGGATTTACTTGCTATAAGACATCATCATCTCTGGAGAACTTCTGTTTACCATCATGGCATA
>NW_015205512.1:0-756 GCF_001447785.1 Gekko japonicus | reverse complement strand
GCCCTCCGCCTCAGCGCGCCTGGGACCACATGCCGGCAGAAAGAAAGTTTGATGCCACAGCAACAAGGATGACCAATCAGTGAAGTGATAAATGCCTGTGCCAGTCAGCAAGCAATCAGAAGTTTCACTTAAGGAATGAAGCACCCAAGAAGCAGCACTTACACTGAAGCGAATTCAGTATGCTATTGGCAGCCAGTGCAGCGCCTTCAGCACAGCCTGGATGGGTTCCCATCTGGGAAGACCCATCAGAAGCCTGCCTACGGCATTCTGCACTAGCTGCAGCTTCCGAATTTGCAACAGGGGCAGCCCCGTGTAGAGAGCATTACAGTAGTATAGTCTTGAGGTGACCGTCGCATGGATCACCGTAGCCAGGTCATCGCGACTGAGGAAGGGAACCAACAGCGAAAGATGTTAAAAGGCTGACCTGGCAGTGGCTGCCACCTGGGCCTCCACTGTTAAGGAGGAATCCAGGAGCACTCCCACACTCCTAACCTCTGGCGCTGGCACCAATGGCACCCCACCGAAAGTCGGGAGTAGGGTCCCTCCTCCCAGCCCACTCCAATTCACACTCAGGACCTCCGTCTTCATCAGATTCAGATTCAGCCGGCTCAGCCTAAGCCAACCAGACATGGCTTGTAGTGCCCAGTCCAGATCTTCCGGTCTGGAATCCAACTGGTTGCTCAACATCAGATAGAGTTGAGTGTCATTGGCGTACTGATGGCACCCGAGCCCATGTCTCCAGGCAATCTGGGCGAG
>NW_015205511.1:0-754 GCF_001447785.1 Gekko japonicus | reverse complement strand
CTCTGGTAGATCGTTTCGTGAATTTTAGACAGGTTTCCCCTGATAATTTGTTTTTCTTTATAAAGTCCGGATAAGCCCTATAAGCCACACCCATCTCTTTTATTAAATCTTCTTGTTTATAATCCATTAATGGGGCCAAGGCAACTGCCAAAAGTTCTTTTAAATCCTCATTCTTCTCTTCAGGGATCCCATGGAAACGTAGAACATACATGGATCTTCCCAGCAGGAGCTGTATTAGTTGCATTTTATTGGAGGATCTTTCCTTCTCTGCTTCATCTACACTCTTGTTGATACTCTCAGTCTGTTTTTCCATTTTCTTCAACATTTTCTCGGTTATTGAGGTTCTTTTATCCATTTGATTCAGTTGTCTTTGAACACTGTCCAGTTTGGCGTTGAGGTTAGTCATCTGTTCCATTAGGGGGCACAGTGCATTTGCTAACAGTGAAGAAAAGTCTGTAGTTACTACCTGGTTCTGAGAGGGAGTCGTTGGTATGTTATTTCCTGACACCAATTTTTTCTCCGGCGCCCTCCGGGCGCCCTCTGTCCTCTCCCAGCCATAATATCAACAAGAAGTAAGTTTTCCAAAACAAGACAAAAGTTATGCAATTTAGTCCCGCTTTGTATACTTTCGCAGTTTTTGCATTCGCTTAACTTCTTATGCACTTATTTTAGCTCAAGATCTTTTTATTTCTGATTTAAAACTGTATTTAAAGTTTATTCAAAAGAGGGGGGAGGTGCTTGAATTCCTCTCCCC
>NW_015205510.1:0-755 GCF_001447785.1 Gekko japonicus | reverse complement strand
ATCCAGCTTGGTTATAAATTGGTGAAAAAAATTCTCACAATTCCAATACTAACCAACTAAAATTTCACATTACGTAGCTCAAATTCCTCCTAAATTCATCTAACCAAGTAGTTGTAAACTTCCATATATTACTACTACTACTACTACTACTACTCAGTCTTCCTATTCATAAGACATTATAATTAATTCAAAAATCACTGACTAATTTTCTGTTTAGATCACTTATAAATCAATGAGTAAAGTTCATTCTGATTTTAGAGGGGTATACACATTCAATTAAAATATTCAAATATCAATCACCTACAATATTTAACTTACTCATTCATTATAACAAAACAAGTAGAATACATATCTTAAACAGTACAAATCCCATTAGTACTTCTATCATATTACTACTAAAAATTACCTCACAATGATTCCCCATCTCAATTAATTTACCAATAAAAAATAAACAAAATTTAACATATCTGAAATTATATTTTCACAATCATCCACTTCTTTCTTACAGATACCTATATATAAATGTTACCTACATCTCAATATCAAGCTCAGGTTTGCCCCTGAAAGCTATATCATTTTAACTTCTCTTTCTCCATACCATATAACCACCTACTAAGAAAAAGAAGTAGAAAGGCGGAAGAAAATTAAGAAGAAAGGAGTGAAGAAAGAAGAAGAGAGAGAAAAATCCAAAAAGAAATAAGAACTCCCCCAGAAAATATTTTAACATATCAACAATGTAGAACTTATTTGCATGT
>NW_015205509.1:0-757 GCF_001447785.1 Gekko japonicus | reverse complement strand
CCACCCGCGGCCTCAGTCAAAGGCCTGGTGGAACAGTGCTGCTTTACAGGCCCTGCGGAATTCTAGCAAGTCCTGCAGGGCCCCGATCGAGGGCCCTGATCTCAATTGGGAGCATGTTCCGCCAGACGGGGGCCAGGGCAGCAAAGGCCCTGGACCTGGTTGAGGCTAAGTGGACGTCCTTCAGGCCAGGGACTACCAGTAGGTGTTGGTCAGCGGAGTGCAAGGCTCTCCAGGGCATATATGGAGAGAGATGGTCCCGAAGGTATGCTGGTTCCAGGTGGCATAGAACTAGATGACACCTTCATGTCTTCTGCATGTGAATATATGAAGCTGCTTAATTTCTGGTCAGACCATTCGTCTGTCATGTCTGTTCTGACTGACAGCGACTTCCAAAGGCCTCAGGCTGATTCCCAGCCCTGCACCTGAGATCCTTTTAACTGGAGATGCCAGGGACTGAAACCTTTTGCATGAAGGTGGTGTGCTGATGAGTTAAGAACCTTTGGCTCCCCTGTTTGGAACAGCCTCTTCCTTTCCAGTCTTCATGTCACTTCCCACTTTTCCTTCCAGGCCCTTAAAATCGACTTTGTTTTCCTTTCCCGGGCTGTGTCGAAACAGAGAGGATTCTCCTTTGTGCATTCATTGCGGCTGTGAACGCAGAGGCATTCATGTTGGCATTTCCCCTTCATTTTCCCCCTGCCATGCAATTTGAGGGTGTTTTTTTTTAGGACTTTTAAAAAGACGCTGAACTGCAGGCTGT
>NW_015205508.1:0-800 GCF_001447785.1 Gekko japonicus | reverse complement strand
GGTTACAAACAAACACGTGACTTCCTGTTAACTATTACAAAGCAACCCTGTAAATACTGAAGCGTTTTAAACTTGTCACGCCCAACATATTGAATTGTGTGTAGAATAGCCAGGAGACCCTAAGACTGCCTGGCAGCAGGAAGTTCTAGCTCTTTAGCATTATCCACCACTAGGTGGCGAACTAGACTTGTTTTTGAGGCAAGAGACATTTCAGAGGTGGTTTGCCATTGCCTGCCTCTGCTTCAGGACCAATGTTCGCTCTAAGCTGTGGAGTCTTGTGAGCAAAAAATTCTACTTTGTGAGCTACTGGCATTAAAGTTGTGAGCAGGCAATTTGGCTACTGCATAAATTACTTTGCTCTGGAACCATCATTCCTGAGCTAAGACAAAAATGTGTGAACTAGAGGCTAAAAAACTGTGAGCTGGCTCACACTAACTCAGCTTAGAGGGAACACTGTTCAGGACTCAAGTATTCCTTGGAAGTCGCCCTTCCAAATACTAGTTAAGGCCGACCCCTCTTAGCTTCCGAGATCTGATGAGATTGGGCTAGCCTGGGCCAGCCAGGCCAGGGCAGCTCTGCAACTGAACATAAAATATACATCCTTCCTGGAGCCGGCTGCCAGTTCCACATGGGCCACTCACGCCTGACCTTCTCACAGCTTTGGCTGCTATCACCTTCCCTCCCCCCCCTTTCTCACTCAGATCTGCAAACAGGGGATGGGAGTAAATTATGAAATAGCTCTCGAACTCGGCTCCAAGCCGGGTGATTTTTAGTGCAATCCTGTGCAGAGTTACTCCAGT
>NW_015205507.1:0-755 GCF_001447785.1 Gekko japonicus | reverse complement strand
AACAACTAATTGTTTAATTAGGCTGCAGAAGACTTACGACTCAGTAGAAGTCTCTTCCCACACCCTCCCCACAATGAAAGCTATGGTTGACTTGAGTGGACTTGCTTTAAAGAAATGTTGTGGAAATTTTTCTTTCTTTCAGACCTTATGCATACGCTTTCTATTCTGAACAACCAGATATCGCTGGCCACAGATATGGTCCTTTTAGCTCGGAGGTTAGTATAGTTCTTCTTACGTAAATGGAATGCCCATCTTTGTTGACTTATTGTGGGAGTATAACCTGCTGAAATGTTAATTCCTGCATCTGTGGATTGTCTGTTCTGCCCTTTTGTAAGCATTCAGTGAAAGAAGTCTCTACAAACTCAATGGTATATATTATGAACAGGCAGGAAAGATGTTCCTACTAGAGGTCTTCACAGGAGCCATTTTAGTTTATCCGCAAAGTTTATACAGGCCGCTCTTGAATATACTGAAAAATCTCAATCCGGCAAATCAGTTGTGTGCGTTAGGTGAATTTGTCGTGGCCTCCTGCTTTATGTCTTATAATAACTACAGACATCTTGTTAATGCAGATGCATTTCTCTCACTTGCCTCCTTCTCTTTTAAAGAAATTGGGTTGTGTGGCTGGCATGGGTACATAGTACATGGCATAGTACATTGACAGTAAGTGGTCTAAAATATGGGTGGAGAGGGGGAAAGAAGGCCAAAAGGGTCTCTCCAGCTGTTATGCCTTGTAGATAGATTAGGCTTGCCAA
>NW_015205506.1:0-758 GCF_001447785.1 Gekko japonicus | reverse complement strand
GATTTATTACTTATTGTATATGGATGAAAGTATATGGAAAGTCATCAACAGAGATTGATTCTTTGGTAAATAAGGTTTGCATATTCAACAAAGATATAACAATGGAATTTGGCCTTGACAAGTGTGCAGCATTAGCACTGAATAGAGAAAAGATAGTTGAACAAGAAGAAATTAAGATGCCAAGCAATAACATCAAACCACTGATCTCTGAAGAAAACTAATAATATCTTGGAATTTTGGAAGCTGACAACATCAAGCATACCCTTGTTCAGAAAAATACAACCAGAGTATTACTAAAAAGTTAAAAAAAGATATTGCAAACAAAATTAAATGGAGGCAACATGGTAAAGGCAACTAACATGTGGGCACTCCCATTTCTGAGCCACACAGCTGGCATTATCGACTGGAAACAAGCAGAATTAGAAGCAATAGATTGCAAAATTCGCAAAATAATGGCTGTGGTCACACTCACACAATAATCCACTTTCAATCCACTTTCAGTGCACTTTCCCACTAGATTTTTACTGTGTGGACTGGCAAAATTCAGTTGGAAAGTGCACTGAAAGTGGATTGAAAGTAGATTACTTAGTCTGTGTGACCGCAGCCAATGACAATGCATCACTCACTACACCCTAGAAGTGTCTTTGATTGTCTTTACTTACCAAGAAAATTAGGTGGAAGAGTTACCTGAAAGTTAAGCAAGCAGCTGAAGAAGAAAAACAAGTACTAAATGACTACACCAAGAAAAGCAGAGAAGC
>NW_015205505.1:0-650 GCF_001447785.1 Gekko japonicus | reverse complement strand
CTTCCTTTTGGGATAGAACAAGTAGCTCCGGGGTTCTTTTTTCTCCCCTTTCAAAATGGAGCCCTGGATGTTGTCAGTTTAATCAGATGGCTAGCATGGGGTGGCTGTGGGCTTCTTAGACCCTCCCCCACCACTAAAATCCACTAACCTCCAAATTAATTGTGCTCCATCAGGGAAAACAAAGGGGGCTATGCCCATTTTTTATTCCTGTGTAGGGATGGCATAGCCTAGGCTATTCATTTTATTTGATTTACAGAATTTGTATCTTACCTTAGAAGGGCCACCAAGGTGGTTAGCTCGATCTTGTCAGATCTTGGAAGCTAAGCAGGGTCTGCTGTGGGTCTGGATGGGAGACCACCAAGGAAGTCCCTGGTCACTGTGTTGAGGCAGGCATTGGCACATCTCCTCTGAATGGCTCCTATCTTGAAGCCCCTTGCGGGGTCTCATAACGTGGCTACGACTTGGTGGCACTTTCCAACACCAGGGATGGCAGTCTTGCTTGATGCTGGATGTATGGGGAACCCCCTCTTCCACAGTGTGGAATTTATTTGAAATAATAGCTCTGATAGCTTCATTTTAAAAGTGAGGAAGGAAAGAAGAAGGAAGGATCATTTCCCCTTCCTCCAAGTTCCCTCTCCAGTTTGGTGTAG
>NW_015205504.1:0-757 GCF_001447785.1 Gekko japonicus | reverse complement strand
ATCTATCTAGAGGTGGTCAGAATGACATTCTATGTATATGGCACACCATACTAGTACATATATCTACCAAAGAAACAGTACCTGATGTAATAAACACTCTGCATCTATGGTAATTTTCAAACTGTGTAATACCGACAAACTGTACGAAATGTATGAAGCCATTGAGAGCTGACTATGCTCATGCTCATCTTGTAAATCTTTGCTGTTTATAAAAATGAATAAAAATTATCTGTAAAAAAAAAAGAAACTGTAATGTATTGGAATGCTTACATGAATCACCGCATTCACTCCCCATGATAAGCTTCGTGCCGACGAAGGCTCCTCAGAACTGACTTATGATTGGTCGCCCTGTACCAGCGACCAATCAGGACAACGCATAGTCCCTGAGCGGGAAGGACTCTTATTGGTCTTTATCTAAACAACCTCATTGGTTGATTATTGTAAATAGGTGTGGCTATGTTAGCCCGGGAATGTTTAAAAGGAGCCTAGCTCCCAATGTTAATCTGTTCTGGTTATGAGTGCGTTTAAGTGCTTGTTCGTTACTTCAATAAAGCTGAATCACTTGCTGAAATCACTCTCCGGATCTTTGTTAGCGGTGATCTAACAGAAACCACTAACATTCAGGGAATTCTTGATCATGAAGAGCTGCAAAAATCATAGATAGCACCTTGCCAATCTGAAGCCTCTGGGTGGATACAGTGCACCTAGTCTTCATGTTGTTAGAGGGTGACACCCTCATTCAGCTGCTGCACTACAG
>NW_015205503.1:0-756 GCF_001447785.1 Gekko japonicus | reverse complement strand
ACTAGACATCTGATCCAGCAGGGGGCTCAGTGCCATTGCCAACATGTTAGGATAGTCAGTAGCTACTTCCGGCATATGAGTAGGAGTTGCTATCTGGGTAGTTCTGGCCGAGGGTTTCTTCTCCAGCGCCATCTTTTCCCCTCTGCCCGACATTGTTTATACAAGATAAAGTTTGTTGGAATCAAAATGAAAGTTCTCCTATTTGAACACTCTTTGGACTATTTTAAACCTTTTGATCTTATTCAAAGTCTCTCATGATCAGTATCTTTTTTCCCGTCGGGATTTTCGCTTGGGCACCGCTTAGTTTTGAGGGGGGGGATCCCCAATTCCTCCCCACCCGCTGCTCTGTCCTGTAGGTTAGTTCCGTTCTCCCGAGTGGCTCGTCAGGGGGATGCGCTTAGCTTACAGTTTGTAGCGTTTGAAGTGCAGAACGATCATAAGTGCGCTAGATCTCTTGCCCGCTTCACCCGGCAGTCGTCTCTGATCGCCATGACGACTTCACGATGCCAGGACCTTTCGGGGTAAGGGGAGCCTCAATCCCTTGGCCGTCGCCTTGGAAGAGGCACCCCTCTGCACCCCAGGCAGAGAGCTCCCTGCAAGAGCTCCGGGGGGGGGCTTGGAATCATCCGAGTCCCCTCCTGTCCGCCGTCCCTTGGAGCGTCCATATTAGAGCTTAGTGGGACACATCTGTCCCATGAATTGCCAAAACTGGAACAGCCATATTCTGCAGATCTTGAGAAACATGGCCTTGCAGAT
>NW_015205502.1:0-783 GCF_001447785.1 Gekko japonicus | reverse complement strand
TTGTGGTTGGATCCTGGGAGGGGAAAGTAGTACTGATGCTGAGACATCTGAGTGTCAATGATGTCACCCGCCCTCATTTTGTTCCGACTGTTCAGTGGATCAAACGGGGCGATGGAGGACAGGTGTGGGAGTCTGCCCACAAACAAATCATATCACTTACCTGGCTTTGTAGAAGGGCTGCCGACCTCCAAGGGGGGGCTGGCGATCTCCCAGGCTTCCAGCTGGTCTCTAGACTACTATCTGTGGATTTAAAACATCGATTCTACTTCTCCTGGAGAAAAGGGCTGCTACAGGAGGTGGACTGGATGGCCTCGCACCCTAGCGAGGACTTCCCCTCCCTAAACCCCACCCTCCCAGGCTCTACCCTCAAGTCTCCAGATATTTCTGAACCTGGAGTTGGCAAAACGTCACTTTGTGGGACCAGGCCATGTGTGCCATAAAATGTAACGCCAGGTACAGGAGATACAAGTGCTGGGTCTTACCTATAAAGCCCCAAGGACATCAAGTTGGCCGCAACCAGGGCCAGGGCTTTCTCGGCGGCGGCTCCTGTCTGGTGGAACGAGCTCCCAGAGAACATCCGGGCCCTGCGGGACTTGGCACAGTTCCGCAGGGCCTGTAAGACGGAGCTCTTCCACCAGGTCTTTGCATGGGAGCCGCCGCCGCCATTGTGCCACCACCGAGTTGCCATCTTCGACGGTGGATTAGACCTATTAAGTGAGCCGGCCCTGGGAAGACGTCTAGTTGACCGAAGAATTTATGTTGTCAGGCTAGGTTGATAAATGG
>NW_015205501.1:0-728 GCF_001447785.1 Gekko japonicus | reverse complement strand
CTGTTGCTTCAGACCAGCATGGCGACCCAGCTGAATCTATGCTTTTAGGGTTGCCCATCTCTATCTGGGGCTTGGAGCTCTTCCTTCACAACTGATCTGCAGACTATAGAGATGGATGCTTTAGAGCGTGGACCCTGTGGCTGTATATCCCACTATGGTCCCTCCCCTACACAAACCCTGCCTTCCCTAGGCTCCACCCCCAAGGCTCCAGGAATTTCCCAACTTAGAGATGGCAAGTACGCTCCCTCTAAGCTGTGGAGCCTTGTGAGCAAAAATTCTACTTTGTGAGCTTACTGGCATTAAAGTTTGAGCGAGCTCAAGCAAGCTGTTTTAATTACCTGAATGGGTCTGCTTTAGCTAACTGCATATATTAGTTTTCTCCGGAGCCATCCTTCCTGATAGGAGACAAAAATGTGTGAGCCGGAGGCTACAAAACTATGAGCTAGCTCACACTAACTCTGCTTAGAGGGAACACTGGCAACCCTAAATATCTTGAGCACAGTATACCACAAAGCTGGCAAGTGGAGTGAGCGGGCCTACCTCTAGTTATCAACATAAGAACAGGCAAGCCATTCAAATAAGGTTATAAACCACACAGAACTATCCATAAAACCAACCTCAGATTGTAAAAGAGCTGGGGAAATAAACCTCTGAATTAAGAGCCTGGGTATAAGAAAGGTTTTGGCCTAGTAGGGTTGCCAGCTCCAGGTGGTGAAATTCCTGGAGAT
>NW_015205500.1:0-820 GCF_001447785.1 Gekko japonicus | reverse complement strand
TAACAATACATGCAGAGATAAATTACAAGAAGTTTAGTTACACTAGAACCAATGCTGGGCTTTCTTTTCTGTTAGCATACTGCATAGTAGTAACTCCTTCCTTGGTCTCATTTGCCCCACCTGATGCTTCTCTTGCATTTTCCTTTAAGAAGAAAAAGAGAAGAAGAGATTGGATTTATACCCCGCCCTTCACTCAGAGTCTCAGAGCATCTTACAAACTCCTTTCCCTTCCCCTCCCCACAGCAGATACCCTGTGAGGTAGGTGAGGCTGAGAGAGCTCTGACAGAAACTGCTCTTTCAATAACAGCTCTGACAGAACTATGGCTTGCCCAAGGTCATCCACAAGCTGCAAGTGGAGGAGTGGGGAATCAAACCTGGTTCTCCCAGATTAGAGTCCGCACACTTAACCACGACTACACCAAACCGGCATATCACCTTTTCACTGTGAGCACCAGCTATGTTGAGAAGTTAGCAAATACCATGAACAACACTTGGATGTACCTCATTCAAAATTCCTTTTGTCAACTTCTGCCTCTCTTTGGTTGACTCAAGGATGTGCTCACAGTTTGCATCTTCTCTTACTTTTAACTTCACTACAAGACACGGCTGATGTTGAGAGCTTTGCAAGTGATCAGTTTGGCTCAAATATATGCTGGCAGTTTTGCATCTGTCCCATGGCAACATCTGAAATGGTGGCCAGATATCTGCTGCTGATCATGTATGCTTGATTCCTTTGCTCCAGATCATCATGGGATGTCTTTTTAAAAAGCAGTCTGTTTGGGTTTTATGAGCAGCATTTGTGTCTGAGCAGTGGGTGGCA
>NW_015205499.1:0-772 GCF_001447785.1 Gekko japonicus | reverse complement strand
TGTGTCATCTTCTGGGCACAGAACAGGGGTAACTGGGGGACGTGTGCGTGGGGTAGGTGTTTGTGAATTCCCTGCCTTGTGCAGGGGGTTGGACTAGATGACCCTGGAGGTCCCTTCCAGCTCTATGATTCTATAACACAGGAAAAGGTCTTTTTTTTTTTTTTTTTGGATCACGGCTCTTGGTTTAGTGAACTTCGCAGGCACCCTTTCCGCAGCTGCATTCTCAAAGGTGCGTGTGACCCGCTGCCCTTTGCTGCCTTCCCCCCCAGAGAAGCTGGGCTCCTCCTGTTGGTGCGCAGCCTGGCCTTTGCTAACGGAAGCCGTTCCGGTTTTAGACACGCGCACCATGTGGGTAAATGTAAAACCAGAGCGTAGCTGTGAGAAATGCAAAGACTCCCGGTGAAAATGGCTGTTGGGAAGGATGCCGCATTCGGGTTTCTGCATAGAGCCCCGCTTGGAGCAGCTGCTGTCCGGAACAAACGCCAACACTTTTTGTGTGTTCGGCGGAGAATGGTGGCCGGTCGGGAGGCTGTGTCGTGGTTTCCGTGTGGTGGCCCAGGTGGTGGTGGTGGCGTGTGCGTGGGCATCGGAAAGCACAAAAGGCCTGCTGCGGAGAGCAGCGTGTCCCTCCCTTGCTGTGTCTCTAGACAGGAAGCAGCTGGTGGCGTCTGATGTGACTCCCTTGAAGGAGGCCAGGCCAGAAGAGAGCACTCTGAGGCACCCTCAGCCTCCTCTTCTGTGCATCGGCCTCCTTGGGGCTGGCTGCAGCCTT
>NW_015205498.1:0-774 GCF_001447785.1 Gekko japonicus | reverse complement strand
TCTCAGCTTAAGCTACCTCACAGGGTTGTGGATGTGAGGATACAAGGTAGAGGGGGAGAATGAAGTTGTAAGTGGTTTGGGGGAGAAAAGTGAGGTAAAAATATCTCGATAAATTCCTTTCAGCTTTGTATCATATGCCAGAATCAGTGTGGTGTATCCATTAAGAGTGTTGAACCAGTATCTGGGACACCCAGGTTCCAATCCCAACTCTGCCATGAAAGCTTGCTGGGTGACCTTGGGCCAATCACATTCTCTCAGTCTAACCTACCTCACAGGATTGTTGTGAGTAGGTCCATTTGGGACGCTGGCAGGGGGATGAGGGGGACGTTCTGGGAGCTGGAAGCATCGCCTCTGACATGCTGTCATCGGAAGTGACGTCATGCGCCGTGCCTACATCACTTGGAAATGACATAGGCACTTTCGGGGGGCAACGCTTTGGTTTTGGGGCAAACCTCTATGGCGAAATTGCCCTCAAATCATAGAGTTTTACCCAAAAACCAGAGTGTCACGCAACACTGCTGTGGGGGGGGGGATTTCCTCCCATCGGCCAGTTGGCCAGTGGTGAGCAGGAGCCCGCAAAACCAGGCAATCCCCCACCCCCAACTGGGGAATGGCAACCCTAGTTGTGAGGGTTGAAACGGAGAAGAGTAGAATGATGTGAGTCTCTTTGGGTCCCTACTAGAGAGAAAGACTGTACAAATGAAGAAAATAAAATGCATAAATATGTATATCTGGAAGGTTATGTCCCTTCCACTGAATACATAACAACTGAGA
>NW_015205497.1:0-829 GCF_001447785.1 Gekko japonicus | reverse complement strand
CAGTGCTGTGTGTGTGAGGGAGAAAGTGTGTTTATAGACAAACACACAAACACACATTGTGACAGCAGATGCATGTTTACCACTATGTGTATATGCACTGGGAAGCTGATGCAATGTCAACTCTTAGCCTTACATAGGTAAAAGGTAAAGGTTCCCTTGCTCGAAAGCCAGTCGAATCCGAGATGACTAAACACCAAGGTGCACGGAACGCTGTTACCTTCCCACCGAAGTGGTACCTATTTATCTACTTGCAATTTCTTGCTTTCGAACTGCTAGGTTGGCAGGAGCTGGAACTAAAGATGGGAGCTCACTCCATCATGTGGCACCCGGGTCTCGAACTGCTGAACTACTGACCTTCCATAGACTGCAGGTCAGCGTCTTAACCACTTGAGCCACCGCAGCTCCCAGCCTTACATACCTGTATGATAAACATGTTTCCAAATATGTACTTTGTTGAGTACCTACATTACCATTATGGGCACATGGGAAAATGTTAGTGACATAAGCAGTCCTCTGTATCACAAGATGTGAAGTATGCTTTTGTTCATATTCAGATACCTGATGGTATATATTTAGCAGCTTTATTTCACTGTAGATATGATACATACATTTTTTATCCCTTGATGCTCTATTATAATTTTAACAGTTCCAGATACTGGCAAAGGGATGTAAATACATATTGCACTATAAATATCATCTGAACATGATGAGGAGAAATCCCCTCCATAGTTTGGCTGGAAGAAACCATATGGATCTCTACCTCAAATGATAAAAATGACCAACTACATTGTTATCTGTACACGTTCTGTTGTTTCCTTTATGTTTTGTT
>NW_015205496.1:0-775 GCF_001447785.1 Gekko japonicus | reverse complement strand
CTCTGGCTTTTCCAAGGAAGCTTGTTCTTGGAACCCTCCCAAAATATCCATTCTTTTTCAGAGGTAAAATATTTCCCCCCACTATATTTTTTTCCTTAAACCAATTGGGTATGAGCAACTGCAATTATATGTCTATTTGTGAGTGGCACAGATGGATGCTGGCAGCCAGGAATCTTGGGTCTATGTTTTAATTCCCATCTTTTGATACCTATAATTGTCTAACCTTCTTGTGTACCAGAAATGGGGTGAAAAATATCATAAATCTAACTTCAGACTAAAGACGATGCTTAAATCTAACTTCAGACTAAAGAAGAGAGCCAGCTTGGTGTAATGGTTAAATGTAGCAGACTCTAATCAGGAGAACCGGGTTTGATTCCTCACTCCTCCACATGAACCTCATCAGGAGAACCTTGCGTCAGTCACAGTTCTCTCAGAACTCTCTCAGCCCCATCTACCTCACAAGGTATGTGTTGTGCAGAGAGAAAGGGAAGGTGATTGTAATCCACTGCAGGACTCCTTCTAGTAGTGAAGAGTAGGGTATGGAACCAATTCTCCTCCTCCTTCTCCTCTCACTGGTTCATTACATGGTCTGCTCTGGTCACCAGTTGTGATCAACACAGCTAAAAGTCCAACAGTCAGGTGTATTTGATTGCATTTAAAAGCCAGTGGTGCATGTCTGATCTTATTCAACTGTCCCACAGGTTCTCTCCACCCCCCACTGCCACCACCACGTCTTTCACCCAAATATCTCTCACTATCACCAGATTCTTTAATG
>NW_015205495.1:0-761 GCF_001447785.1 Gekko japonicus | reverse complement strand
ACCAGAGGATAAATGTAATCACAAGGCTATATCTTCTGGATGTGGAACAGGGGTCACGGGGTGTGTGTGTGGGGGGGAGAGGTATTTGTGAATTTCCTGCCTTGTGCAGGGGGTTGGACTAGATGACCCTGGAGGTCCCTTCCAACTCTATGATTCTACACTCTGAAAGAGTTCAAATAGTGCCATTGTCAGGGAGGGACTGTGGCTCAGTGGTAGAGTCAAAGGTCCCAGGTTCAATCCCCAGCATCTCCAGTTAAAACTATCAGACTGTAGGTGATGTGAAAGACTTCTGCCTGAGACCCTGGAGAGTTGCTGCCAGTCTGAGACAATACTGACTTTTATGAACCAAGGGTCTGATTCACTATACGGACCGAGGGTCTGATTCAGCTTCATGTACATGTTGGGAGGGGCTCTGGCTCAGTGGAAGAGCCTCTGCTTGGCACGCAGAAGGCCCCAGGTTCAGTCCCCGGCATCTCCAGTTAAAAAAGACCAGGCAGTAGATGATGGGAAAGACCTCTGCCTGAGACCCTGGAGAGCGGCTGCCAGTCTGTGTAGACAATACTGAGCTTGATGGACCAAGGGGGTCTGATTCAGTGTAAGGCAGGCTCATGTGTGTACATTAATCAGTCCAAGTTTTAGTTGATTGACTGGCAGGGACCACTCTTAATCACTGATGACATATTACAATCCCCAGGTCTAGGAGTTACGAGCTGACATTTACGGTTTAGGACTGTTTTGGTGGAACCTGTAATAGGATGTGG
>NW_015205494.1:0-781 GCF_001447785.1 Gekko japonicus | reverse complement strand
TTCCCTCCGGAGGAATTTGACACGCAGTCACGAGATCACACCTCCCTTTGTAGACGCAACTGCGGGTGAGTCGTTGGCACCTGCTAAGAGGCGGGTGCGCGCGTGCACGGGAGTGGCACCATTGCATCAATGCCGTGACATCCACTCTGGGGCAAACTCAAAAGTGACATCCCACTGCGGATGTGATGGTGGTCCCCCCCCCCATACCCATTCTGCTAGTCTGCTGAGCAGCACTGGAAGTTGAGACATGGTTACCGACCTCCAGGCAAGGCCTGGAGATCGCCTGGGATTACAACCAGTGTTCCCTCTAAGCTGAGTTAGTGTGAGCTAGCTCATGGTTTTTTAGCCTCCGGCTCACACCTTTTTGTCTTGGCTCGGGAAGGAGGGCTCCAGAGGAAACTAAGTGATGCAGCAGCCAAATGGCTCGCTCACAACATTAATGCCAGTGGCTCACAAAGTAGAATTTTTTGCTCACAAGACTCCACGTCTTAGAGGGAACAGTGATTACAACTGACCTCCGGCAGAAGAGTTTTATTTAGGGCTCCGTTTGGCGAAGTGATTAGCAGTCCTGAACGGTGATTCTTAAATCTCGGCTTTTATGCTTTCAGTGTATTTTATGTGTTTTTATCTGTGCTGTAAGCCGCCTTGAGCTGCATCAGGAAGAAATAAAAATAATAAAATGTTTTAAACCCACCCACCAACCAATAAAGTGACAGAAGTATCAATCAATCCATAAAACGACAGAAGTTGTGACTTTGGTGTCGTGGTTAAGTGCACGGAC
>NW_015205493.1:0-767 GCF_001447785.1 Gekko japonicus | reverse complement strand
ATGGGCTCGGCACCACATACCTGCAGGACATACCTGCATACCTCTCCTACTATGCCCCACCACAACAGTTTCACTTATCTGAGAGAAGACTTCTGAAGATAGTACCTAACAAATGGCTGAGATGAGCAGAATGCCTGTTCATGTATATTATTTCTGATGGCTCCCACCTTGTGAATCAGCCCAACGGAGGATGTCAAGAAGGCCCCCACACTAAAATCATTTTGCAGAATGTGTGCAAAGCAGAAATGTTCAGGAGAACATTTTCATAAAGGATTTAGAATTAGGGGTGTGCATTTGGCATGTACCAACCCAAAACAATACCCAAAAAATACCTTACCAGTATTTTCTAAGTATTAGTTAAGCCAAATACAGATCGGAGAATCTGATCAGCTACCAGTATAGCTAAGCCTGAAAAAAAAAAACCTTGCTTTTATCCGGGTGTATTCAGATATACCAAATGGCTGGTGGGCTCCTCTTGCAGCTTGGTTTAAACAGAGCTGTAAGAGGAGCCAGCCCTAGCTGAGGCAGCACGAAGTTCCCAGCTCCCACTGCCCCCCCTACTAGGGTTGGGCTGGCTTTTTTTTTAATTGGCTTTTTGTTCTTGGGTCTACCTGAAAAATATCCCAGATCTGAATACCATACTGGTATTAGGATCTGGGATTTTTCGGAAATACTGACTTTTTTCCAGCCAAATAGATCCGAACCGAAAAATACCAGGATTTTTTTTGGGTTGGTTTTTTTTTTGCAAAGCACTACTTAGAATCTCT
>NW_015205492.1:0-763 GCF_001447785.1 Gekko japonicus | reverse complement strand
CCTTTAAATCTTGCACAAAGTGAGGGAGACGGGCGGCTGCCGGCTGCATGACTTCCCTGAACTCCAGGCAGTGAATTCACCACTTGGAGTTCAGGTGCAGGTAGTCACCACTTGAAAGACACCATTTAAAGGGAATCCTTTAGACTTCTGGTCTATGGAGCAGCGATGGTGGACGCTCTCCCCACACCGGGGAAGGGCGAATTGCACACCAGCGGCATGGAGGGGTGCCACCTCAAGTGACATCCCCATGGAGCCTTTGGGATAGGCCCCAGGCCAGGGGGCTATTGAGGGGTAGCCTCTTCGATGGCGGGATGCCAGAGAATTGAGGCTCCCCTCCGCCCCGACGGTCTAGCCGCTGAGTGGTCTTAGGGCACAAGATGGTCTGACCGGAACAAGCGCTGGAGATCAAGCAGAATGGTGCATAAACCGAGCATGGTTAGAGAAACTGGCCGACAATGAATGTGAGTTCTGAATAAAACGGAGTACTTTAAAAGCGATCCCCCCCTCTGCTGATAAAAGAGACTGCAAAGAGGGACGCCTCTGATGTGAATTAACTGTTATGCGACACGAAGGGGGAGAGGGGAGGAAATAAAACAAATGTGTTTTGAGAGACTTATCTGATTTGCAACATCGTTGGGCGAGTTTTTCGAGTCGGGAAGAAGTGGTAGAACTGTAAACAAAATGGTAAAAATGGCAGCCCAGCAAAGAAGGTTTAAAACGAAACCACCTGGCAACCAGAGTCCGAAACCGGAAGAGGGAACAG
>NW_015205491.1:0-768 GCF_001447785.1 Gekko japonicus | reverse complement strand
CTGGTCAGTTACTGCCAGTTTGGACCCCACTAATGTATTTATAGTCAGGATTTTTCCCCTCCAATGTTTAGTTTTAGCTACGTACCTCGTCTAGAGGCCTGGCTGAGTTTCCTGTGCATGTGTGCGTTTGAGACCCAGCGGATGGGAGCTTAGACTGCCATTCCCGTAAGCTTGATCATTGCTTATTAAAATCTCTCTGTAAGCAATCCTGGATCTTGCATATTGTTTCCTTGGGATTTCTGCAAACCTGGAGCTCCTGTCCAGAGCCCCAAGTGTGTATGTGTGCGGGGAGTAAGGAATAATATGCTAACAGCGTGTATGTTTCCTCCAACAGCAATGACTGAGTGGATATGAGACAGGGAAAAGTGTGTAGAGGAAAAGGTTAGAACTCATATGCCACAGCTCCAATCCAAATCGGGTACCCCAATAGTAGCTATTTCTCACCTGGATAGCCCAGGCTAGCCTGATTTCATCAGTTCTCAGAAGCTAAGGAGGGTTGGCCCTAGGTAGTATTTGGATGGGAGACCACCCAGTGAAGTCCAGAGCTGTTATGCAGAGGCAGGCCATTTCAAATCACCTCTGATTGTCTTTTGCCTTGAAAACCCTGCAGGGCCACCATAAGTTGGATGGAACTTGAGAACAGGGAAAAAAGTGCTAGTACCTGTTTCTGAGCTCTCATCCTCTGGATTTTGTTGTTGTTGTTACTATGCTGTCTGGCTTCTCTTTTGGATTTGTCTCAATCACAGTTTCTTTTTGTTGTCCTGCTTA
>NW_015205490.1:0-835 GCF_001447785.1 Gekko japonicus | reverse complement strand
GTTCCTGCCCCAAAATAGCCCTGGCTCACGGGATATGTGGAGGGGGGAGGGGGAAGGTATTTGAATTTCCTCTTCATTGTGCAGGGGGTTGGTCTGGATGACCCTGGAGGTCCCTTCCACCTCTATGATTTTATGAAATAACCGGATTTTGCCTGGACTTGGTCTCCCTTCTGCCTCCTCCCTTCCCCGTTCAGTTTTTGCTTCCCCGGCTCCTTTCTGTGTAGGAGGAGTGACTACCTAAGTGGCAGAGGCAGCAGTCCGGAAGTGCTCCGACCTCACAACTCCCCCTCTCCCCCGTGTCGTTTTGAAACTCTGCTTGGAGGTGAGGCAGCAAAACCTGGGAGGACATTTCTGCCCTCTGCCCAAGAAACGCGGGAAACTTCCCTTCTTCTCAGCCTTTGGAAAGCCAGTGAGGACGAGATCAAGTGTGTGGGGGGGGAGAGAGAGAGAGAATCAGATCTTGTACTTTATTGATCAACAAAGGAGGAAGGTGTCAGAGCAGCAGCCTCCTAAAGATGTTATCTTTTAAACTTGACTCAATTCTATGGGAATCATAGCTCACATAGCATCTATGTATAGGTGATCAGATTTAGTACTACCTTCGTTTGTTATGACTGTTGATGTATGTTGTAAAAATCTGTATTGATGACTAACTGGTTGGTTTGTAATTCTGGATTTTCAGGACACTTGTACACTGTTTTGCAGTTATTATATTTCTTGATATGTTATACTTCCTCTTAATAAACATTTTAAAAATGAAAAGAACAAACAAACAAAGGAGGAAGGTGTAAATCCAGTAATGTTTCGGACCCCACAACTCTCCCTAGGGTTACAA
>NW_015205489.1:0-779 GCF_001447785.1 Gekko japonicus | reverse complement strand
GGTATTAAAGCTGTGAGCAAGTAATTTGGTTACTGCATAAGCTAGTTTGCTTTGGGACCATCCTTCCTGAGCTAAGACAAAAATGGAAATGAAGAAGTGCAGTTGTAAATGTTCCTTTGCATAAAAAACTCCGAGCAAATAGAAAACTTGCCCTGCAGGGAGAACTTTGGCCCTCCTCTCTGTCTGCTAAGCTGCTTTTCTATTTGTAAGAAAGGATAACATTCTATACTATGATCCTCCATGATCTGCTGTCTATTCTGTCACCCCACGCCCCACATATAGAAACCATTTCTGATTACGGGGAAGATGAGGATGACTACCGCCTTTCATGCCCCATTTATTTATTTATTTAGATTTTTTTTAATGCTCTCTCTGTGCCTTCCCAAGGCTGCTTGCAAAACAAAAGCAAAGCATCAAAATATATTAGCTCAAATTTAATTAAAAGGTACAATTAAAAGGTATGAGCTTCCTAGGTTAGAAACAGATTGCAGGACTAAATGGAATCCTGGTTTGATCCAGCAAGGCTATTCCCATGGATTAAACATCTGCCGGGGGGGGGGGGGGGAGACAACAATTCTATGTACAGCGTTTACAACTTCTCTACAGACTCAATCACTAGTATGGAAGGAGCATGACTTTTTAAAGAGATGCTGTTGAATTAGGATTCCCCTGGTTCAAATGTAGCTTCTTCATCTGCGCTAGCGGGATAATTGCCTACCTCACAGAGATGCTGAATGGACAACTGTAAAGCAGTTTTACTGAACTATTGGGGGAAGCTC
>NW_015205488.1:0-942 GCF_001447785.1 Gekko japonicus | reverse complement strand
AGGGGCCGTGGCTCAGTGGAAGACCCTCTACCTCTCCGCCTGAGACCCTGAAGAGCAGCTGCCGGTCTTAGTAGACAAGACTGGTCTTGATGGACCGATGGTCCGATGCAGTAGAAGGCAGCTTCATGTGTGTCAACATGGACACCATCTTAAGAGAATGTTCTAGTCTGTTGCAGCTGAAGCTAAACTGTTCCCTGAACTATTCCGCTGATCTACACAGTTCCTTGATTTACTGCAGGTGCTAAACTTCACCCACACTGGCAGATTTCGGCAATGTTGTCCACCCAGGACTGCTAATTGAACTCAGTTGAGCTGCGAATCCGGTGGTGGTGGGGGACTCGCTCTCACCTGGAAGATTCCATGGACAGTTTGGTGAAGTGGTTAGGAGGGCAGACTCTCATCTAGGAGAACGGGGTTTGATTTCCCCGCTTCTTCTCCACTTGCACCTGCTGGGGTGACCTTGGGTCAGTCACAAGTTCTCTCAGAGCTGTTCTCTCAAGGGCAGTCCTCGAAAGAGCTCTCTCAGTCCCACCTACCTCACAGGGTGTCTATTGTGGGGAGGGGAAGGGAAAGGAGTTTGTAAGCTGCTCTAAGACTCCTTCAGGTAGTGAAGGGTGGGGTATTGCAGCAGCAGAAGAAGAGATTGGATTTACACCCCGCCCTTCGCTATCCAATGGAGTCTCAGAGCAGCTTACAAGCTCCTTTCCCTTCCCCTCCCCACAACAGACACCCTGTGAGGTAGGTGGGCTTGAGAGCGCTCTTTCCAGAACTGTCCTGGAGAGAACAGCTCTGACAGAACTACGGCTTGCCCAAAGTCATCCAGCAGCTCCAAGTGGAGGAGTGGGGAATCAAACCCGGTTCTCCCGCAAACTGGTTTTCACAGGAATTACATTATCATGCCAGAGACTTCCGAGTGATGCTCTAGTATTTGGACAAAAACTC
>NW_015205487.1:0-779 GCF_001447785.1 Gekko japonicus | reverse complement strand
TCTGCCGATGTTGACAGGATCCTGGGTGCCATTAGGCCAACCACTTGCCATGTCCCTCATAGCTGGTGAAAGCTGGTGGTGAGATGATATGAGGCCCACTGATGGACATTGTCAATCTGTCCCTGGAGACAGGGGTCTATCTAGAGGGTCTGAAAGAGGCAGTGATAATACCACTCTTTAAAAAACCATCTTTGGATCCTACTGATCCAGCCAATTACCACCCAGTTTCGAATTTGTCATTTCTGGGTAAGGTGATTGAGAGAGCGTTAGCCAAGCAGCTCCAGAATTTTCTGGATGACACATTGGCATTGGACCCATTCCAATCTGGCTTCCACCCTGGCCATGGGACAGAGACAGTGTTGGTCACCCTGACAGACGATCTCCACAGACACTGCACTGAGGTGGGTCAGTGCTGCTGTTGTTGCTCGATCTCATAGCAGCGTTTGACACAGTTGATTATGATCTTCTGACTCACCACCTTGCTGACATAGGAGTTCGGAGGGTAGTCTTAAAGTGGCTTTCCTCCTTTCTCCATGATTGAGGACAGAGGGTGGCACAGTGAGAGAAAGTGTCAAGTAGGTACCCCTTAACATGTGGGGTCCCTCAGGGGGCAATCCTCTCCCTAATGTTATTAAACATCTATATGTGCCCGTTTGCCCAGCTGGTATGGAGTTTTGGGTTGGGGCGTCATCAGTATGCCGATGACACCCAGTTATATCTGCTGCTGGACGGCTGCCCAGATACCACCCTGAAAAATTTGTCTGAGGGATTGGAGACTG
>NW_015205486.1:0-772 GCF_001447785.1 Gekko japonicus | reverse complement strand
ACAAAAAGGGCATTTGAACTACTTCTACTACACATTGCACTTAAGCTACACATTCTGCACATTGCTTTAGGACTGGATCTAAAGGATCTTAGAACATGCAGAGGGTATTTATAGTTGTGGGGGGTTATCATCCATTTCACCCTCCAATTACAGCCTCCTCTACGCTGAATTCAATGCCATTCTAGAGTTGCTTTTTAGGACGGCATGAGAATGGTAACAGGAAGTGGAAAGCACCATTCCCCAAGTGGAACTCCGGCTGCATCTGTAAGGATCTAGCCCTTAAGAAGTATGGCTGAAAGGTGAGTGTTTTGAATACTACTAGAGCATCTTTCTTCACAAATGTGAGCTCAAAGAAGTTTGTAAGGTACACAGAAGATAGGCAGACAATAAAAACAGCACATGTAAAAGAACTTCAGAAGTCAAAATACACCATTTAAACTTAGGCATGAAAGCCAGCAAAAACATGATAACTACTCTTTCAGAAAAATTAACAGAAAGCTCCCTGGAATAAAATGGGCCTTATAGGTTTTCCTCAAGACCAGTGAGGAAGAAGTGATCCTCACTCCCACTGGTAAACCATAGCACTGGCGCAATCAAAGACACTCCAGAACACCAACCATCATCCAGATCTCTGAGGAGAGACTCCACAGCTAGCACACAGTTTCCTATACAGAATGGTGGTCCATCAGGGACTAATAAAATTGATGGTTGGTGCAGCAGGTAAGTTTGTGGAAGTTTGTGGAAGGTAAGTTTGTGGAAGACATTACAGTAG
>NW_015205485.1:0-861 GCF_001447785.1 Gekko japonicus | reverse complement strand
TGGCCAGTGGGGCAAACCCCACCCCCAAATAGGGACATCTTTGGGTGAGCCAGAACCTATGAAAAGAATTGGGGAAAGTCCCAAGTATGTACTGTGTGCATTTCAGTGTATTTGTAATTTCTATAATGTCTACACAGAACAGTGGAAATCTAATCTGCACAGGGCCCAATTGTGCATATTTTTTGATCTGTGTTCCAGGGCCATGTTCAGAACTGATATAGTGATTGTTTTAATCATTAGCTGTTCTCAGTATTGTGTGAGCTGCTCTGAATTCTGGGCAGGTGGGATTTTTTTAAAATGGATGTTACTCCTGTAGCAGCCAATCCTAAAAGAAATCAACCCTGACTGTTCCCTGGAAGGCCAGATAATGAAACTGAAGCTCAAATACTTTGGCCACCAAATGAGAAGGGAGCACTCACTGGAGAAGACCCTGATGATGCTGGGAAAGACTGAAGGTCAAAGAAGACGGGGACAGCAAAGGATGAGATGGTTAGACAGTGTCATAGATGCAACGAATATGAAATTGAGCAAATTTCAGAGGACAGCGGAAGACCAGAAGGCCTGGCGTGATCTGGTCCATGGGGTCATGAAGAGTCGGACTTGACTGTGCGACTCAACAACAACAACAACAACAACAACAAAGGGAGATTTCCCCCCCCCCTTCATAATCAATTCAGCACTCTAAATGTGGTAGAGTGATCTTGAACAATCCATCTGGAGAAACGGCAGCATTACCAGTATTACCATTTTGGAGATACGACTGCCACTACAGAAAGTTTTTTAAGATACCAGAAGTTTCCTGTTTTTCAAAAAACAAGCACTGCTTTTTTATAGGAAAGCTGTCATGTCACAAATTTAAAA
>NW_015205484.1:0-774 GCF_001447785.1 Gekko japonicus | reverse complement strand
TGGGCAGGTTGTTAGAGGGAAAGAAGCACACAGACACACACAAGCTAAGATCTCCATCTACATATATTTTAAGATACGAATAAATTGTGGCATTGTGTGAATGAAGCAATGTTTGAGTCCTCAGGCCCGATAACTCTGTACAGTGTCTGAGTGAGGGACGATTATTAAAGGGGACTGAGCTATCCTGTCTTGCAATGCCTCTGTGAGTGAGAGAGAGAAGACCTGGGATGTGAAATGATCTTGGCTCTCTCTCTGTTTTAGAAGAAGAAAGACAGGTGGTGACATGTGACTGCCTGACCTACCTGTAACCCTGAACCTGCGAGAGAGAGAAGATGGAGATGATGGTAAGCGCTCTGTGTGAGTGAAAAGGGCTGTCACAGCGGGGCGCCCAGGAGCATGCACAGGACGCTATCAGATGGGCGACTTGTCACATCTCCTGACAGCTTGTATCCAACAAGTCGCCTTTACTGCCTCGGAGGATGTTTCCGAGAAGGTGGAAGCCACAGAATCTGGCTTCTCTGAAAGCTACGTTTGAGCAGCGCTTTGCAGACATTGCCCAGTTGCAGCAGTCAGCTTGCTCCCTCTAGCATGAAATCTGATTATCCTTATCTCATTGCAGCTCGAAAGCTAATTAGTTGGAGAGTCATTAGTTAATGCTTGTATGGGCCGTCGACAGTGCAGCGGGAGAGACACCGATCCCGATTCCTCTTAAACCGTGGTATTAAATTTGATCCCCACTTAGGGCGGCATAGCCCCCCAATGATTAAAATGGGG
>NW_015205483.1:0-769 GCF_001447785.1 Gekko japonicus | reverse complement strand
GCTTCTACTGCATCGCCGATAGCCATTTTAAAACATGTTAACTTTTTACAGAATTTGCCAAAGTCCTGAAAACTTGCCCAAACGCTTATTTGACTCCTGGAGTCTCTCTAATACAGTCTATTGCTGCTTAAAACTCCATTCCCACTACAAAGGCTTTTCTTTAATTGCTTATTTGTTCTTTCCAGGGGAGAGTCCCCCCCCTTACTTTTAGTAAAAGGAGACTCGCTCATTCTCTGGTGTTCTCACTTTAACGGACTCACTCTTCAACATCTGATCACTCGGATATCGCCAGGTGACGATTTAAATGCTGTACCTCCAAGCACTTGTCCCGGTGTGTGTTGCTTAGTCCCATTCAGGAACACGGTGCAGAGACCTTCAGGGCAAAGGGAAGCCTCAATCTGCCAGCAGCATGCCAGCAGAGAGGCAACTCTCAGCGCCCCATGACAAGGGACCCATCACAAGAGTCCCAGAGGTGTGTGGACATTTGCTCCCCCTCTCAATGTGCTGGTCCGCGGATCGCCCCCCAGGAGCTCCCCAGGGATGCGGCCGCATCAGCCCACCAAAACCGGAAGTCGGTCTTGGAGCTCCTGTAGGTAGCTGAGGATGTCCGTGTGCTGGATGTCCTTGTGTCCGGTTCAAATTTCTTTCAGGACATCAAGGGGTCCTCTGGCTTGTCTCCTGTAGAGGAGTTCAAATGGACTGAACCTGAAACTTTCTTGGGGTACCTCTCTGTACCCGAAGAGCAGGTGTTGCAAATGCTGATCCCAAT
>NW_015205482.1:0-762 GCF_001447785.1 Gekko japonicus | reverse complement strand
GGAATTGCTAAAATCTTACTTATGTTTTACGCTAGCACTGGACAAGATGTGGACAGTTACAGGGATATGGTGTGAATGAACTTTTGGCTTACCCATGGAAAGTTATAGGAATGTTTTTCTTTGAATGTGGACCATCTTGCCCATGGAAGCTCAGAACAATCCAGGGAGGGAGAAGCTCAGAGAGAAAGACACCATCCTGAGAAGCCCAGCTTTTTTCCTGCATTCTCCAACCGCAGTAGGAACAAATCTAAATATGACCTAAACATGTTCTTCTAGCTTCCTCCTTACCATTCCTGAGAAGACGTGCTCTCTACCTGTGCCATACGCAGCTTGCCACCCTGTAGCTTCAGTTGGTACGTTATGTAGGTCAATGTTATATGATGTCTGTATGCTCTTACTTGATTATTTGCTGTTGCTAGTGCATTATGCTAACCTTCTTAATAAACCAGCTTCATAAACCATAAACCTAACCAGGTGCTGACTAAACAGAACCTCCATATTCAGAGACAGTACACCCCTGAAGACCAGTGCTAGAAGACAACTACAGGGGAAGGCCTTATGTTCCCTGTTTGCTGGCACTCCCAAGGCAACTGGTTGGTCTGATCTTCTTATGTTCTGACATGTGTGCTTGTGTGGTCTTTCTCTTACTACAGGCCTGAAAAAGAATCTGTGCCACTACTCTGACCTACTTGGCAGGTACTCTAGGTGGACAGTGCACAAAAGGATCTTAAGACTTAAGACTAACTGTTAAGGGTTCATGTT
>NW_015205481.1:0-769 GCF_001447785.1 Gekko japonicus | reverse complement strand
CTACTTGGAGCTGCCCTTGAAGAATGTTTAGAAGCGGCAGCTAGTGCAGAATATTGTGGCTAGACTGCTGGTTGGGGTCAGCTATCAGGAGCATGTGACCTAGTGACTACCAATCCACTCCCAAGCCCAGATCAAGGTGTTGTCCTTTAAAGCCCTATATGGCTTGGGACTAGGGTATCTGAAGGACCATCTTCTCCCATTTGTTCCTGCCTGGGAAGTAAGAGCATAGGGAGAGCCCTTCCTGACTCTCAATCAAAGATGCTCATTTGGTGGGTACACGAGAGAGGGCCTTTTCAGTGGCAGCCCCACGATTATGGGACAGCCTCCCCAGGGAAGTGCACGTGGCCCCCTCACTTTCGATCTTTAGGAGGCAGTTGGACTGTTTTATTAAGCCTGCATTTAATCAAAGCCGTTCTAAACTGCGTTTTTAAATTTTCATTTTCTGGTTTTAAATGTTTTGTATTGATTAATATTGTAAGCTGCCTTGAGCTCTGCAGGAGGAGAGAAGGCTCACAAATATTTTAAACAAATGAAATCTATATGTGACATCTCTACCTGAAGTTGGGGATGTGAATTAGGAGTCTGCATTCATCGGCCAGAAGGGAGAAGGAAAACATAGATATGCTTGAACTTTCTCCTTTCCGTGTTTGAGACAACTTGGGACAGAAGGCAGTAAAAGGGGCCCAGGCCAAATGTGACCCCTCTGGGCTAGAGGAGAAGGAGGCAAAGGAGCAGGCCTGCAACTAGGCTTGCCAACCTCCAGGTGGTG
>NW_015205480.1:0-609 GCF_001447785.1 Gekko japonicus | reverse complement strand
CTCCCACCTCCTTCACTAGCCAACCAATGCGGTGGAGCCTTAAGCCCTCCTTTTTCTCTCGTCTATTTGTACACGCCATCATCTAATTCTATACACTGAGGGGTGGAAAGAAGAGTTTTTAGAAATTACAACTTTAAGGTTCCTTCCCCTCCCTCCAAAGGTTTGATATTAGAGCGTATTTTGAAGTTTTCTCTCTTCCCAGTCCAGTACCATGATTTAGACCAAGGACAGGCAACCACCAGCACAAGTGACAAGCAGCAGCACCTGAGACCACATGCCATGCTTGGCAAAGCAGGCCCCTTGCTTCATCACAAAAGCGTGGTGTAGTCATGCTGGGAAGTGTCAGAGCACAATACCAGAATCCTTTTTTTTTTTAATTTTCAGACCAGGAGTGGTGATGACATGATGAAACAAAACTCCTTCTGGTCCCACTCCAAGTGTCTGCCAGCAACTCCTCAGTATTCGTTGGTGATGCGCAGTGTTGGGACTCTCCATACGATGCAGACCAAGCAGGTAGCCAGCTACAGAAGTCGTGCCACAGCCTCTGAGGCGCAGACTCCAGCATTGCTGCTACCCCTATGCAGCAAAACCTCTGTAATAATCAGGGAC
>NW_015205479.1:0-757 GCF_001447785.1 Gekko japonicus | reverse complement strand
CCGCCGCCGCGTGTCTCTTTTGGTGTGGCACTAAAAAGCCGCACTTTGGCCATTTTTTTCCCTCGTGTGGCAGGGGCCTGAATCAACCTGTTTACCAAACTTGTAACATTCGGTTAATAAACCTTACTTTAGCTAATTAGATTGTGATATGTATTAGCTCTCCTTTCCCTAAATCCAACAGATTGAATAGTTTAGAATAGTAGTTTCCTTTCCCCATCAAGTAGTTTTCATGTATTAGTTTGTCCTTTTCCCATTTCCCATAGCTATAGTGATAGGGCTTTAGTCTTCCTTCCCCCTTTCAATTTTTAGTTGTAGTTTTTGTAGTTTATAGAAAAGGCAAATAAAAAAAAACCTTCGGGGGCATTAAAAAAAGCAAATTAGGATCAATATTGGGAAATCAGAACATCAGTGAGACTTCTGGCATGTAGAACCAGTGTGAGGAGGTGGTTAGTGTTTGTCTAGGATCCCAGATAACAAGGTTCTCCCCATTTTGCCATGAAATCCATTGGGTGACCTTAAGCAAGTCACACCCTCATTCAGCCAAACCTGCCTGCTGTTGCGAGTATAGAATGGAGAAAGGAAAACTACCTGGACTGCCATGACCTCCTTGGAAAAATGCATTGGATAAGGAGTGCCAAATAATGAATGAAATTGTGGATTATCCTTGCCCATAAGTTCTAACTGCCTTGATTTTATGTATCAAGTATTTCTTTTTTTTATTTTTGTTTACAGGATGCCCTGGCTAGTAAGTGGTCTG
>NW_015205478.1:0-758 GCF_001447785.1 Gekko japonicus | reverse complement strand
CTTCACTGGTCTGATCTAGCAGGGCTGTTTTGATGTTCTTAAATAAGATGCTTGCTTCCCTCCACCCCCTCAGGCTGTTTCCATAGTTGGTGATGAAGTCTTCAGCTTTAACTTGGCACTGTACCCGAATGCTACGGAGGGAGACGCTTACACAGACATGTCCAAGGTGGATGGGACAGTGTCTCTCAAAGTGGGCTGTATTCAGATTGTGTATCTGCACAAGTTCCTTATGGCACTTCTGGTAAGTCTGACTGTGTGCCAGAGTGAAGTATCACTATGGATTTCAAGTCCGTGTTTAATCAATAACCAGCCAAAAAGTAACCAGCCAAAATCACAGGAAGTCTTCCCATTAGCTGTAGATTGTGCAGTCTGGTAGTATTACAAGCAATGTTCCCTCTAAGCTGAGTTACTGTGAGCTAGCTCACAGTTTTTTAGCCTCCAGTGCTCACATATTTTTGTCTTAGCTTGGGAAGGATGACTGCAGAGCAAACTAATTCATGCAGTAGCCAAACTGCTCGCTCACAACTTTAATGCCAGTGGCTCACAGAGTAGAATTTTTGCTCACAAGACTCCACAGCTTAGAGGGAGCATTGATTACAAGGATTGTTTGGAAAGTAACCTTTGGAAAGTTAGATATATATATATAAGTAGAGGCTTGTGGAGGCTGTGGAACTATATTCTGGCTATGTCTTAGCTGCCGTAGTCAAAAATACATAAAATGTACAATGGTTTTCTGAGCAAGGCTGAAGGAAGCATTC
>NW_015205477.1:0-769 GCF_001447785.1 Gekko japonicus | reverse complement strand
CTTCTCCGGTGAGTGCTCCCTTCTCATTTCGGGACCAAAGTATTTGAGCTTCAGCTTCACTATCTGGCCTCCTAGGGAATAGCAAAAGCTACCTTTATTTTAAATTCTCTTACTTACTCAAGCAAAGTATTCCAAACGTGGTTTCCCAGGACTAAAGCTCAGAATGAACAGTAATGAAAATCCAATTCAAAATGTGTCTTGGAGAGCAGATCCTCGGCTGAGTTGTCTCCAGCCATGGAGGAGGCCTGTTGCATCTCTGTACAATTCGCTGTTCTTGGCTCGTTCCAAAGCCGTGCCTGCGGCAGGGCATCATGCAGTCCTTCGAACTCCTACCGATTCCGAAATGTAATCCATTGATGTCAATGGCACCTCCAATGCAGCTGAGAAAAATACGATGCCTGACTCCCTGGTCGATGCTGCATTTGCATTTTTTAAATCAGTTCCGTGCTGCTGCGACACCATCTTTCTCTATGCTTGTTAGAACGTTGTTTGGAGAAGATTCTTTGAAAGCAGTGGGGAGGCACAATGTGAGTGGAACCATCAGGAGAAGGTGACAAACATATGTGGACGTGCAATTTTGAAGACGGAGTCCGAAGGCTGGGACACCGATGGGAAAGACAAATGCAGATTCGACCCCTGCTGTACAATGTGTGTGTGTGTGTGTGTAAATGAATTAAATGCCGCAGAAAGGAATGGGATTGTCTCAGTTATTGGAAGGGAACTGACACCCAACTCTATACATTGCAGTATACAGTTTGCTTCGCTGGAC
>NW_015205476.1:0-781 GCF_001447785.1 Gekko japonicus | reverse complement strand
AAAAGAGCTGGTGCCAGAGCAAAGGCTGTACTTCTTCCCAGAGGGCAGAGCAGGAAGGAAGGCTGCTGCAGGGAAGAAACCTTCATCCTGAGGGAAGGGTGAGTAGTCTACAGCCACTTGGAATAGTGAGCTAGGGACAGTATATATTTAGACGCGTTAGGGCATTTGATTTCTTTTCTTTTCACCCACTTACTGTTACTATTCCTGCACCTTGTTGTTTGACCTCCTATAAAATAAACCTTTTCTTTGTTGTACTCTGCCTGGTCCTCACGCCTATTATTCGGCCAAAAGGGAGGTCTGAAGGTCTTGGAAGGGTGCTCTGGGCCTTCTAAAGGGAACCTAAATCCAGAGTGGTGGCAGCATCGGGTGACACCCCACCTGAGCCGTGACAAGCTATAACATTATTAATCCCCCTTGCTTCAGTGAATACCTCAAACTAGGTTTCTTTCTCAGTTTGGAATAGGTCACACATAAAAATAGGCCAGCGTAAACCAGATTCTCTGTAGATAGATTCAGGTGGACAGCCATGTTGGTCTGAAGCAACAGGACAAAGTCTAAGTCCAGCGATGCCTTTATTACTAACAAAGTTTAATTCTGGGTACCAGTTTTTGTGTGCATGCACACAAATGCTTACACTCAGAATTAAACTTTGTAGATCCTAACGGTGCCACTGGACTCAAACTAGATTCTCCATATTGTCCAAACACGCACAATGCCAGTACTCCTGAGAGCTATCCTTAATCCTTCCACCACCACCACCCCATGCCATCTATGGCAAAGA
>NW_015205475.1:0-789 GCF_001447785.1 Gekko japonicus | reverse complement strand
GTGGTCTCCCATCCGAGTACTAACCATGGTTTACTCTGCTTAGCAGCCAAGCTCTGACAAGATGAGACAAAGGCCCTGGTCACACTGGGGGAAATAGGTGCGGCCAAAGTGCGGCTTTTTTGAGCCGCAGCAAAAGAGACGCGCGGTGGCAGGATCAGACAGATCCCCCCAGCCACTGTGCAGGTCTTCCCCGGCATGATCAGATGCCGGGAGGAAGCCACGGACCAGAGAGCGAGGCCAGCCCACTGCACATGCGTGTGCATGCGCAGTTTTGCAGGCCCTCGCATGCTGCAGGAGAGACGGGTACGCCGGCAATCAGATCCCCGTCCCTGCAGCGGATTTTCAGGTAGGTAGTAGTGTTTTCTGGGGAGGGGTTATGTGCAGTTTTGCCCAGAAGGGACGGATCGGGGACGGGTGCGCGCTGCTTCCCAGATGTTGCGGTGTGATCGTGCCCACTTGATGCACCCCCGATCCATCCCCCTCGCGTGACAAATCCTCCCGTGTGACCAGGGCCTAGGTTGGGCTTTAATCGTGGTTTAGCCCCCTTATAATAAAGGCCCAGTCAATATTTGCTATTCATGTTGGGGGAGGTTGGATGCGGATCTTCCTGCTTTTTCAGCTGATCTCCTTCCACTTCCAGATGTGACCTCCAGACCCTGTTGTCTTTTCCACAGAGGAATGAATATGTGGAAAGTGTGACTGAATGTATGCTGGCTATCTCCAGTCCAGCCTCCCTGCATTCAGTTATAGTGTTGTCATTCACATATCGGCATGTGTGCACACCCTTGT
>NW_015205474.1:0-785 GCF_001447785.1 Gekko japonicus | reverse complement strand
TTTTAGTTAGTTGTGGGTCTCTTTTCTTTTTTCTCTAGATGTAGTTTTCCTTCCCTATATTTTCTGTTGTAGTTTTGTAGTCTGTAAAAAAATCAATAAAAACCTCCCCCCAGGGGGATGAAAAAAAAGAGAGGAGAGAGCGTAGTGGCTAGGGTACAGCCAGCCATGGAGGCAACAGCACAGAAGCCTCATGGAAGAGCCAGGAGGGTTTGTCAAGAAATTAGCCTGGTGCAGCAGCTTTTATATGACTGCATCTTGCAAATGGGCTACCTCCTATACTGAGAAAATTCTCCACGTCACTTTCATTACAGCTGCAAATGCAGAGATATTCCCAGTGACAATGGAGCATCCACACTCAAGTTTTCCCCTCACTTTTGTTACCTCAGCCCTCTGTGGCTGCCAATCCCCCCCCACCAGACTCAGCTAACCAGAGGCTTTTAAAAAAAAGATAATAGCTCTACAGAATCCTTACAATAATCTATTGTAACAATGGACTAATTCCCAGCTTCCTTTATTTATTTATTTATTGCATTTTTATCCCGCCCTCCCCGCAAACAGGCTCAGGGCGGCTTTTTAAAAAAGTAACTCTATCACTTTAGCTTGCAGATTTATAAGCAGAAAACAAGCAGCCAATGCAAGGACCGAGGTAAGGAAAACAGCACAACGCAGGCAGCACCTGAAAAAATGTACACTTTTCCATCCACACACCATCCAAAGGTGCTCAGGCTGCAGTTTTTCTAAAAACATCGTATTGAACCAGGCGCACAGAAAAGACTCTCGGGGAC
>NW_015205473.1:0-762 GCF_001447785.1 Gekko japonicus | reverse complement strand
CACTTCACCACCACACCAAACTGGCTCACATCTAGCAGGTGGATCTGAAAGGAGATCTGTGTCCCCTGGGTGTCTTTGCAACCATTCCCTTGTGCTGATTTGGTCTGCAGGTGGGGAGCAAAACAATACAGGGCTCTCTCAAGGCTGAGCAGAAGGGTAGAGACCAGCGGATTTCAACTCCAGCTACGGGGAAGCCTGGTCATGCTTTGGTCTAGTCATGTTTTTTTTAAAAAATGGGGTCTGACATCGGGGAGGGGGGGTTCATTTCAACACTTTGCCCGTCAGCTGTTCGTCTCCGCCAATCGACCCTAATTAAAGCCCAAAATAGTTTCCTGGAGAGATTGAAATCTGGCTCGATTGAGGGCTGGGGATCTGTTTCAGTCCCGTGTCTCCCACCTGTTCCGAGCGTAACGCTCTCTTACTCTCCGGGAGACACACACACACACACCGTTCAAAGGGGAGAGGGCGGCATTGATGGGTCGGCGCAGGGCTGTGAAACCATGAGAAAGACAGTTGGGTGCAGCCTTCTGGCTCCATTAGTCAACAGTCTGAAAGCTTTGGAGCTTGTGAGATGGCGACCAAACTGGGCCAACAAGTCGCAACCGACTTATGGTGACCCCCAGCAAGGGGTTTTCAAGGCAAGGGAGCAGAGGTAGTTTGCCCTCGCCTTCCTCTGCAGAGTCTTCCTTGGAGGTCTCCCATCCAAGACTTATGGCGACGCCAGCAATGGGCATTCAAGGCAAGGGATAAGCAGAGGTGGTT
>NW_015205472.1:0-790 GCF_001447785.1 Gekko japonicus | reverse complement strand
GATGACCACACTTCTTGTAACATGGGGTGCGGCCTAATGTGCAAATATGCTGTGCTGTCAGGGCTGTGGCCTAATATGCTAATGAGTTCCTGCTGTTGGGTATGGCCTATTATGCTAATAAGTTCCTGCTGGGCTTTTTCTACAAAAAAAGCCCTGCTGTCCAGCATTTCTTACTCATGGGCTCGCCCGGAAACAATCCCTGTTTGGATCATGACCGAGTCCTGCAACGAAGGGAACCTGCAGGCGGGAAGAGGCTGAAGTTGTCGTCAGAGGAGAAAGTTATTTAACAGAGAGGAATTCAGATCCCCCCGCCCCCCCTCGTCTCTGGTTTCCTTAGCAACAGCATCCGATGGTTCTGAAGAATGAATCCTGATGGGGCCGTAGGACGTGCCTGCCCTGGAAGCGGGACTGCCGCTCTGTCCGAAGGAGCTGCCTCAAAGCCTGGGGCTGGCATGTCTGTGAAGCCGGCTAAGCGACAAAGGCAACGTTTTGTGCCTGAGCAGCTGGGGAGGGGAGGCGTGCTGGGACCTCGCAGGGCTGGGGAGGGGAACGGTGCAGGTTACCCCAGGCTGGGTTAAAAGTTACTCCTCCTCCTCCCCCCAGGGATAAGAGAAAACCAAGGACTGGAAATAGAGGCCAAGAGCTGGAGGTGAGCCAAACAAAGGTCAGGGTGATGAATTCATTTTTATTTTCAATCCCTTCTGTATCTGTCTCACTTTACAGAACACAGGAATAAAAAGCCACTGCCCCAAAGAGCATGCAGTCTACAGTGGGGCCTTACATAGGGCTT
>NW_015205471.1:0-776 GCF_001447785.1 Gekko japonicus | reverse complement strand
TGCGCACATAGGCAATTCTTTTTTAAAAACTGCCTCCGTGGCGGCAGGATGGATCTGCACGTTCACACTGCCAAATCCGTTCTGTGTGCGCTCCCCCATGTTCAGACATCCGGCGATGCGCAATAAATGCGCGGGGAAACAAAAACACCACTTTGGAGGTGGTGGCTTTTTAACCCGGCTCCAAGTCGTCCTCTGACGGGGTGAGTACGCCTGGGGGATGCCTGACAGATGTGGCTGTGTGATCGTGCCCATTTAATCCGTTTGTAAAATGTGCCTATATCGGGCCAAACTGCCAGTCTGAACAGAACCCCTGATGGGCTGCACCCGCAGCTACAAAGGGATGTGTGATCTTGCAACTGCGTGTCAAATGCCTCCGGAGGGGATAGCCTTGCTTCCCCTCCGCTCCAACTGGCGCGTGTGACCGCAGCCTTCTGACTGTCTTTCACATTTTCCATTCCTTCCTGTCTTCCTTCATTTCCCCCGACCCTCCCTGTCTCTTTCTCTATTCACTCTGATTTCCTTTTCCTCCCTTCTTTTTCTCTTTTGGTTCAGAGAAGTTCAGAGGCAGGGATGGCAGGCAGTGTGCTGGCTGCCCGCATAGGAGGGAATAAAAGTGGGCCAAATGCTATACTGCAGATTTAACTGGATTCTATCTTCCCATTTTTATGCAACCTTTCCTCCATTGATACACGCACAGCTTTTCTTCTGTTGATACGCACACAGCCCTCTCCTCTGCTTTATCCTCCTAACAGCCCTGCAAGGTAGGTTAGGCCGAG
>NW_015205470.1:0-783 GCF_001447785.1 Gekko japonicus | reverse complement strand
CAAGGGAACCTTTACCTTTACTTTAGCTAGTGGGAACATATCTTACCTATCCTAAAACAGCTGCATCTTCTGCCCACTTGTTTCTGAGTTCAGCCCAGGGTGCTTTATGGTCTAAGACTGACATATCTGAAGGACTGTCTCTCCCCATATATCCTCATGGGCCGACTGTGTCTTGGTTGCTACTTCCTGGTTAGTTCTGCAACGTAAGGTCTCCATTTGTCATCAACTGACAGCTTGTGTCTTCAGCATTATGGCTTCTACCTTGTGGAATGGACTCCCTGAAGATGTGAGGGGACAACTGTCTATCACTCCACGACGTAACCCCACTTGATGTTGTCCAGCTCTCTGGAGCAGACGAACAAGCCTTTGCCCTTTCCCATGTGATAGTCCTTCATGTGTCTGAAGAATTAATGTCTCCACTCAGTCTTCTCTGCTTCAGGCTCATCATACCCAGTTCCTTCAACCTTTTAATGTGGAACTTGTTTTCCAGAGAATCCAGACCCATCACCACCACCACCATCCAGCTGTGTTGTCTTCATGACAGAACTGATGCTTTACAATGCTCAGCCAAGGACGCATTGCTGGAGGTAACATACCGCAGCTTGGTGGATTCTTCCTGTGCTGACTCTGTTCCCTTTGTGACATCAGTTGGCTACAGAGCATTTAAAATGTAGTTTTCTTGTTAGGGCCCTGTTTTGGTCTGTTAAAATGCTAGATAACAGTGAATGACGCAGGAATAATAAAAAAATTAATATGCATTAGGAAACTCAAAAGGCATTATTG
>NW_015205469.1:0-784 GCF_001447785.1 Gekko japonicus | reverse complement strand
GGACGTTGCGTGGGGACGCTCTGGTATTTCAGCAAAACTCTATGGTTTTGTGTGGCAATGTCCCTGTTTAGGGGCAGGGTTTCCCCCACTGGCCAGCTGGACCATGGCAGAGAGAAGCCCCTGAAACCAGAGGATCCCCTGCCCAGACCTGGGGGCCGGCAGGACTACCGTCACCTACTGGTGGCTTTGATAATGCCCCCACCTCTGGCACCATAGTCCTCTCCCCATTATCCAGGGCTGCTTTCACATAGGGCTGCCGTACAACTAACAACAAGCAGGATGGAGGCTTACAGGGAATGCATTCAGACAGCCCACCCTTCCCCACACCACTTGCTGCTGGTGCAGCCCTCTTCCTGCTTGCAACTTTGGCTGGTTCTGCATCTGGCATTTGCTCCACGTTTTCTCAACACTGAGGAACGGGTGCCGCTCAAAACCACATTCAAATACCTTGGGCCAATGCCATACTGACTGCAAAATCACCCCTGAAGGGCCATAGAACGGCCATAAATCTATGCAGAAGGTACAATAAAACCCTATGATCAAAAGTAAGTAAAAGCGGCATGCAATGCAGAGGGGAATTCCTGTTCCAATGTGGATTTGCTTTAGCCACCACTCAGACTGGCAACTGCCCTCCCCCTCAAGGCTGAGCCACAGCTGGGCTATTTTTTAAAAACAAAAACAAAGCCCTGTTAAAAGGCGAAAGCAGGGGGCTGCTGGAGTGGAATGCTGCTATTTTGAAGGCAGTGCTAGGGTCGCCATCTTCTAGGTGGGGCCTGTAGATCTC
>NW_015205468.1:0-783 GCF_001447785.1 Gekko japonicus | reverse complement strand
CAGATAAAATTCAAGAAGACTACTGGTGTGTTTCTCTTTGCAAAAGAAGAAGGGGACAGCAAAGGATGAGATGGTTAGACAGTGTTATTGATGCAATGAACATGGGGTTGAGCACACTCAGGGGGATGGTGGAGGACAGGAGGGCCTGGCGTGATGGTCCATGGGGTTGCAAAGAGTTGGACTCGACTATGCGACTGAACAACAACAACAACAACAACTGGTGTGTTTAGAGAAGGGGTTTGGGTACTGAATAGAGTGTCCCAGCCTTCTGGAAACCAAGAGAGTCAGTGAATGCTCAAAGAAAGTGTACTGGAGTGTTTGGGAAACACTGGGACAAAAGCCTCTCATCTTAAAGCTCCTAAGTCACTGGGAAAAGCTTATAAAACTCTCAATAGTTTGAAACACATGGACTAAAGTCTGTGCGAATACCGATTTACATCAGAGTTCTATATTGAGTTACCTCAGAAATTTTACCCCTGATTTCACCTGACCTTTCCCCTCTATGCTGAATAAAATATTTTGTTAATTTGGGAATTTCAACACTCGTCAAGTGCCGTTTCAGTTGTTTAAGTTAAAGGGGGGGGCCTTGACCCTTCCCTCAGGTTCCGGGGATGAGCCAACAGCCAAAATATCATACTGTGACAGGGTGAGGTAGCTAAAGTTCTTCAGGAAAGAAGAAAACAGATAACTAGGGCAGCTCAGTCAAAAGGGGAAAGAAACAAGGAAGGAAAAGATTGCCTCTGAGGGAGGGAATTGGACAGGGGTGTCATAGTAACCATAAAG
>NW_015205467.1:0-788 GCF_001447785.1 Gekko japonicus | reverse complement strand
TCCTCCTCCTTCTCCTTCTCCTTCTCTGTCTGTTTCAGCCTGACTGATGTCACAGGTGGAAGGCATCTCTGTGGGCTTTTCCCAGTCTCTGAATGGCATCATTCTTTCCTTTCTCTCTGTCCCTAATAGCTGAGACGGCGCAGGCATCCGTTGATTCTGGTGCACTAAAACATGTGGTTGTCTTGGAAAGTATAATGAAGTCACATCCAACTTATAGCTACCCCATAGGTGGTTTGCCACTGCCTGCCTTTGCGCAGCGACCCCGGTATTCCTTGGTGGTCTCCCATCCAAGTACTAACCAAGGCTGGCCCTGCTTAGTATCCGAGATATACCAGACAGTTAAAACAGGTGTGTGGTTTCTGTTTGCCGAGGATCGGGCTGCCCTCTGCAGTTCTTGAATAACCTGTTATTGCTTCCCAGACAGCCTTCTCTAAGGCTACTACCGAGTATCTTGTTCAGTGCTGGACCCACATCAGCATACCCTCAAGTGGTGCGGCTGCTGGATCCCATGGCTTCTGGCTTCCTATCCCTGCATCTCCTCTGATGCCTGCACTCCCACCCTTAAACTACCTGATTATGAGTGGACATAAGAGAACGTAAGAGAAGCCATGCTGGATCAGGCCAATGGCTCATCCAGTCCAACGTTCTGTGTCACACAGTGGCCAAAAAACCAGGTGCCATCAGGAGGCCCACAAGTGAGGCCAGAACTTCTGAAGACCTCACACTCTTGGCCCCAAGCACCAAGTATACAGAGCATTGCTGACCCAGGCAGAGTGTTCCATCTATAC
>NW_015205466.1:0-782 GCF_001447785.1 Gekko japonicus | reverse complement strand
AAGTATCATTCAAAGCACACAATAACATAAACACTAAAGAGCTAAGAAAAACGGATTGATTTGTTAAAGCACTTTCGCATTAGCAGGTATATCGTTGGTGGGAGATATTTATTTCAGGCGCAGCGCAGCTCCTAAAACTTCCAGCGGGAAGTGGTTTAGGGAGGGACGAAAAATGTGAATGAGAGAAGCGCGTGTAATCAGACCTGCTGAGAACACGTCTGCGGCACCTTAGCTGCAGACTAAGATGCAAAGTGAGGCAGGGGTTTTAGATAGAAAGCTGGATTGAAGGGAAAAGCAGACAGGCAGAGGTCGTAGGTAAAAGGGAGGATGCTTGGCTGTTCCATGTTCTAACTTTTAAAGCTGCTTGCGAGCAGGAGGGGGTGGGCTCAACCAAATTACACCAGTGGCCCTACACTACAGCTCAGGGATTGGCTACGGGGTCAATTTCCAATCTATTGATTAACTTGATTAGTGGTACCTGGGTGGGGAAGGGAAGTACGTGCGGAGGGACCCGCAACGCTGACTCATCTTTAGCCATGTGGAATGAACGTCCATTGTAGTCTGGCAGAGGGGGAACTCTGCATAAGCCTCTCATCTGGAGACAAACTGTCTGGGCTAACTAATGAGTTTTTCTGTGTTTGCTCTAAACCTTGTGTTTGCTCACACAATAAACAGGAGACACTGGGACACCTCTGGAACGATGTTGGTTCAGTAGATTATGGATCTCAGCTGGTCTTCTTCTCTGGGTGCCCCCAAAGTGAACTCTGTATCACACAGTCTCT
>NW_015205465.1:0-545 GCF_001447785.1 Gekko japonicus | reverse complement strand
ACACACACACACACACATATATATACAGAGAAAGGCAGGCAGATAGATTGGCAGACAGACAGACAGAAGATAGATGATAGACAGATCGATGATATAGGTAGGTAGGTTGAGATGATAGATGATAGATGGATAGATAGATGGATAGATAGATTAGATAGATAGATGATAGATAGATAGATAGATGATAGATAGATAGATGATAGATAGATGATAGATAGATGACAGACAGACAGACAAGTAGATTGATAGATGGACAGGCAGATAGGGTAGGTAGGAAGGTGGATGGGTGGATGGATGGATGGATAAGAGAGAGAGGGAGAGAGAGAGATGATACATAGATATCACTGCTGCCGCTATCATCAGGACGTTATTCTCTTCCACCAAGGTAGTAGCCCTCATTCTGACAGAGGAAGGCTCTTTCGATTGGGGATGGTTCCTTTTTCAGGGGCACTTCACAGAAGAGAATTCACAAGATCTGGCCCCTTTTACCCATTTTTTTGTATTAATTGTTCTTCATTTGACTGGATTTATTGGTGATGGGAGTA
>NW_015205464.1:0-810 GCF_001447785.1 Gekko japonicus | reverse complement strand
GGCATGGATGAGAAATTTGAAATAATTCCCCACTCAAGGTCTGTAGAATAACGCAGGATGAAGAAGAGGAGGAAGGAGTCTTAGAGTGGCTTACAATCTCCTTTCCCTTCCCCTCCCCACAACGGTCACCCTGTGAGGTAGATGGGGTTGAGAGAGCTCTTTCGACGACTGCTCGTGAGAGAACAGCTCTGAAAGAACATGTGACTGACCCAAGGTCACACCAGCAGCTGCATGTGGAGTTGTGGGGAATCGAACCCAGTTCTCCCAGATTAGAGTCCATGCTCCTAACCACCAAACTGGCTCTCTCTCACCAAACTGGATGTAGATGTTATGGGCTGGATGAAGTTATAAACTTTGTCAACTTGAGTTGCTACATCCAAAGCACAGCTCTTTGCACAATATCCGCTGATGTTCCAGTGAACCGGATTCAGCATGCACATTTTCCAGCTTCCTTCAGTCACTCAGGTCATAGCAGAATTCCCCATGTGAATTAGTCCCCAGAGACCCTTGGATCAGGTTGAAAAGATAAGTTTATCACTTTGGGGGTCCCAGCCCTGATTATACCGTTTTAAAAAGGTCACCTGTGTCCCTAATGCTGCATGAAAATGCATAACATGAGCCAAAATGGAGCAAAACATTCACATAGCATTAACGCACCTCAAAATAGCTAGATGCCGCTTGATACTGTCAAACACTAACAAACTTCGCTTTGCTGGTGCTGTCAACTGGCGACGTGTCTGCTGTGGTTTTCCTTTCCCCTTACAAGTCTCTAAATATCAATGCCAGAGAGAAAGTTTTGAAAAATGTGAG
>NW_015205463.1:0-791 GCF_001447785.1 Gekko japonicus | reverse complement strand
AAAGGTGAGGGGGGGAAAGCTTGAAATGTCCTCTGTGGCCAGCAGCTGCTTTGGTGCTGTGAAGAAAAAAAAACCCATTTCCACCGTGCAAAAGCCAGGGAGACATTTTGAAGTGGACTTCAGACCCAAGGGCACCTGACTCGACCCTCAGCCACCAAAAAAGCAATCCAGACTTTTCTTCTTGTGGGGATGGGGCGAGAAAATCTGGGTGACGTCCACCAGCCTTGATTATTGATGTCTAAGTAAACATCTATGAACTTAGGTAGCCTGAAGCATGCTTGAATCTCACCCGTGGAAGAGTCCTAATAATGCGGCATGGGGTGGGGGTGGGGTGCTCTGCTACCGATTGGCTCACAGCATCCCAAGCAAAGCTGTCCACTGCAAAAGGCTCCGGGTCCCACACCAGAGAGGGGTCCTGCAGGCTGGTTCCGTTGGAACTGGGGAGAGGGTGCTGGTTGCCTGTGGGCCAGAGGTTCTCCGGAGGTAGTGATCCGAGGGGCAGCAACCCCAGGGGCTGAAGGGAAAGGGGCACAGCACACAGAGGGAGGGGACATAGATGAACATGAGGGAGGGAGTCGGCCAGAGATCACAGCTCCGAGGAAAGGCTTTGGGGCTCAAGCAGTGCTTGGCTTTCTGTCCTCTCAAAGCAGTGAGAGCCAGTGAGAGAAACCACATGTGGAAGAGACAACAGACCACATTTGTTTTTTCTCGCAAACAGCAAGCCTGAACCGTTGTTTGAAAGACTTGAACCTCAACTGAGTCAGGTTCTAAAAAGCAGAAATAATAATGCT
>NW_015205462.1:0-771 GCF_001447785.1 Gekko japonicus | reverse complement strand
AGTTCATATATAATGAAAGTGTGGTCAAAGCTAGGAGTTTAGCAGGATTGGAAGCAGGAGAGGAGAATAACAGCTGCAAGGATCGATTGTTGTCTGGGAATAGTGGGAGATCTGATGCGGGAAAAGCTTTTGCTGTGGGCTTTCGTAGCCTATTGGATGCTCCATTTGTAAACCTATACATAAAATCAACATTCCCAAGACACTATATAAGTCTTCAATGCTCTTTCCTCAGAAAGAAACCTACCCCACTTCAATTTTCGCTGTTTGGGGTAGGTGGGAAGCGCCAATATGTATTTTGATAATATGCGGTAGCAGACTTTGCACCGATCTTAAATATCTATCAGAATCGGATGTGTCATCAAAAGTGGTACTTAATAATGGCCAATTTCAGACAGCCTATGTATTCCGTTTCATGAACTGGTCACTAACAGATTTTTTTCTGTCATTTCAGACAGACCCGTTTTAGTAACTGGTCCCTGACGGAATATATTTACCTGTTCACACAAAAATGCTTCTGTCCCGTTCGGGAAGTGTGCCTGAAGCGTTGTTCACTCAAACTGCTTTCCAGTTGACAGTGTACAATAATTTCATATTGCACGCTACCCTAACATCAGCGTCCTCAAGGGACATGTGAAAAGTAGTGATGTTTTGAATTCTGAGGTAAAATGTCTGCACTGCCGTTTCAGATCTGAAATCCTGGATCCAAAAGGTGAGACCAAAATTTTTATCCTTTCTTTGAAAGCATTGTTACCATTATAATTCAGACATCCC
>NW_015205461.1:0-825 GCF_001447785.1 Gekko japonicus | reverse complement strand
CTCTCAAACTGGGCAGCCCCAAACTGAACCCCCGAGCCAAAACCCCTGGTTCAGGTCCCCCTGGTGATGCAGTCGCATCACTTCCAGGTAGTGTTGGGCACCGCCTGCAGCCCATCCACACCATCTGGAAGTGAATGAAGCACATTGCCCTGACATGCTTGTGTCACTTCCGGGTAGTGTCAGGCAGTGTTCCCTCTAAGCTGAGTTAGTGTGAGCTAGCTCACAGTTTTTTAGCCTCTGGCCCACACATTTTTGTCTTAGCTCAGGAAGGATGGCTCCAGAGCAAACTCATTTATGCAGTAGCCAGATCAGCTGCTCACAACTTTAATGCCAGTAGCTCAGAAAGTAGAATTTTTGCTCACAGGACTCCACAGCTTAGAGGGAGCATTGGTGTCGGGCGTTGAGGTGAGCACATAGGGGTACGTGCCTACATCACTTCTGGATAATACGGACATGGCAGGGGTGGTGCCTGACGACACCCAGAAGTGGCATGGGCACATTGGGGGCCAAACGCCCGAACCAAGCAGAAGCTCAGTGAGTGTTCACGGAAGGCTCCTTTTTCGAACCGTGATTCGGGGTTCGAGAACCCGGCAAAGTCCGGCCCATACTTTGGTTCAGGTTTGGGAATGTGCCCATCTCTAGTCAGTAGTGTCCTTAATATATGATGGTAATGTACGGTCTGAGGAAAAATAAAAAGTCCACATATTTGGAAACTGGTTCCGGGACTAAATCATCACCAGTGATAGTGAGTCTCCATAGAGAATGGAAAACGTTCTTAGGAATGTTTGGCAAAATATTTTTTAAAAGTACTCTAGGGTGTGGTTT
>NW_015205460.1:0-788 GCF_001447785.1 Gekko japonicus | reverse complement strand
AGCTACTCAAAACTGAAGGGAAACATCGGAGCTTACAGCACTACTTATCATCACCTCAGGAAAAAAACGCCTTAAAAAGTATGACAGAAATTTTGTACCCTCAGAACAGCCCTATCCTTTGCTGTATATAGACACAGTTCTCCTTCAGCACATGAAACCTTTAACTGTCAACTGCACCACCAGTTTCACATTTTTGTGTGACATGCTCTGTTTGGTGGCTGAGTACTATCTCAACAATTCCTTCAGGTTTGTGATCACCATGCTTTGAACAGAGAGAGAGAGAGGCAGGATTTTTCGTGACTAATCTGGCTATATACCTTGAGATCCTCATATCTCAAATGCGTGGAGAGAGATGTTATATCGTCTTTGTGGCTGTGACCCAGTGGCTAGTGTTGGGCTTTCTTTCTCAGTGCTGAGGGAGAAGGTACACTTCAGCAAAGCAGAACAGAATGTGTCTGTGAAGCTGTGTGGGTCTGGGTTTCCATCTTGTACACTACTACAGGTGAGTGTATTTTCATTTAGATGCCATGCACAGAATGACAGAAGAGAAAACATTTCTTTCATTTTTCACAGTACAATGTCATGAAGAGAACTTTCCTTAATCCTGCTTTGTTTGGCCTTTTCACACTTGGAAATGTCAGGATATACCACAACTCCTTGGTTCTTTGGCTCTAATTCTGCAACAACTGTAAGTAGTTGCTTAGAAGGAAAACTTAGCTGAATTTGGCTGAGACAGTAAAGTACAGGAGTGTCTTAGACATCCGTTTCCAAGCTCCCTGAGCAGTTGA
>NW_015205459.1:0-805 GCF_001447785.1 Gekko japonicus | reverse complement strand
GAGGAAGGCAAGGGCAAACCACCTCTGATTCTCAGTTGCCTTGAGCACCCCTTGCTGGGGTCACCATACGTTGGTCGCAGTTTGACGGCACTTCTGTACTCACATAAGTATGTACGTGCTTTCCCAACAGGGACCCAAAGCATAACATCATTCTCCTCTATTTTATTTTCACAACAACTCTGTGAGGTAGGTTACATGAGAGTATGTGACTCGCCCAAGGTCCCCCAGCGAGCTTCCAGGGCAGAGTCGGGATTGGAACCTGGTCATGCCTTGGTAAAAAGTCTCCAATGGCAAACTTCACTAGGTCTTCTCAGTTCACTGGAGAAGAGGCATGTATTCTCTGGGCTGGTTGTTTAGGTCAGTAAACACATAATTGCTCGCCATTCATCCCCATGTTGCACCAGCGCGGCTGCATGCATACTTTTTTATGACTGATAATGAATTCATCACTTGCTTTCTTTGCCAGCACAGTCAGTAGTATCCGTTCATGGAATAATCACAAAAAAACTGATTGCAAGATTAGTTAGGTTAATGCATAGGCAATGAAGGAACATTCAGAGACGGGGGAACAACGTATACTGCCTTAAAGTCCTTGACGGAGGGTTGACATAAAACGGTCCTAAACAGAATGGTTGAACTACAAGAACAGTCACATGGTCCTGAGGTCGCCCTGCGTTGGTTGCACCCTGTCAGTACATTGGTGTTGTATATGCAGGAAGATAGTACACAACCACTGTACGATTTTTTATTTTTAAAAAAAAATGCAACGTACATACACCGTGCAAACCAATATGCAAAACCCAAC
>NW_015205458.1:0-785 GCF_001447785.1 Gekko japonicus | reverse complement strand
CAAAGAAGACTTGAATCCATGTTCCCTCCCCACTCCAACAAATTTGATATAGTACATTCTGACATCCCTGTCCTTGAAACCATCGGTGAAGGCTCTAACTAAGAAAAGATAAATACCGCTTTACAACAAGGGAAGAAAACTTTAGACTCTTTTATTAAATACCCTATTGAAAATATGATGGAGGGACCACAATCTACCTTAAAGCTTAAAGTACAAACTGACTTTCCTGATGGTTATGCATCAGTGTTTTTAGCAAGAAATTCTTCCTTGAGTTCCAATACTAAATCTCAAGGAACACAAGATAAATTACTCATCTAGGTTAAATGACTGCACTGTGTCAGCTGATTATATTCGCTTCCCATACATTTCTGGCAGCAGAAACTCTTCAAAATATTTTAGTACATTAAAGATAATGTGTAAGAGCCTAAATGCTTTACAATCAACATATTCAAAGATAGCTACAAAACCTTATGTTTTATCTAAACAAAGCAATATCCAATTTAGAAACTGGCAAACTTACAAATTCTCCCCAGTGTACAATGGATCACTCTTTGGAATCCAATATAATCTTAGTACATATCTTCCCATACAATAATCAATATCTATCATGGAGATCAAAGTGGAAGACTAAGGAACACCTAAGCTACTTATTAGGTTTGCCAATAAGATGAATTTATCTTGTTTCAACTTATTCCCGGCGGGGCCCCAAAGCATGAAAGGGTAATTCTTACCTTTGGTTCTGCTAATTTTCCTAGGCAAATCTTATATACTAAAGAGATTCTAGC
>NW_015205457.1:0-850 GCF_001447785.1 Gekko japonicus | reverse complement strand
CTCCTGTGCCTCTGCTCCTTCCTCACTTGCACTCACCCTGTGCTTAATTGGAGCTCGGCTGACAGCTCCTCGGGTGCAGTAGTAGCCTTGGAGGCAAGGACCGGTCGGCTGGGACAATCCTAGAGACGAGCAATACATCCCTGCAAAGCAGAGGGGGAAATCCCTGAAGAATGTGCGCAGGGCTGGCATGGGCATGCCCTGAGGTGGGGCAGCTGCAGAGGCCCGGGTCTTCTCGCAGGGGCCCATTTCTACCTCCCCCCCCCCGCTTGCCTCCCCCTGCTGCCCATCTGCTTGCTTGTGAGCCCTTTCGCCACTCACACTCCCAGGAGCTACCCAGAACTGTTGGGGGGAAAGCGTGTGGGAAGTGAACAGCAGTGAAACTTCCAGCAGCAGTGTCCCCAGTTGCACACCCTGCCCAATACAGAAAAATCCAGGTGGCACAGCTCATTAGCACATTAGGCCACACCCCCATGTTACCAGAAGTGTGCTCATCCAGCCACACCCACCTTTTGCTTCTTATTCTGTTTACCTTGTTTGTTGTCAAAACCCAGGGCCTTTTTTTGTATCAGGAACTCCTTTGCATGTTAGGCCACACACCCCTAATGTAGCCAATCCTAATGAGTTTCTGCTGTTGGGTATGGCCTATTATGCTAATGAGTTACTGCTGGGTGTGGCCAACTTGGGAGCCAGCCGGAACTCCGTTCCTGTGCGTTCCTGCCCAAAAATAGCCCTGTGGGTAGGTATGTTGATCTGAAGCAGCCGAACAACGTTTGAGCCCGGGGGTACTTTTTGTCCCGTCTCCTTCTTTAAAAAATGTTATTGACAGGGGGTTTTTTTGTAGAAAAAGCCC
>NW_015205456.1:0-793 GCF_001447785.1 Gekko japonicus | reverse complement strand
TCCTGCAGGAAATGACCCCTGCTTTTGTGTATGCATATGAGCCCCTTTCATCCTGAGAAGGGGGGACCTGTGGCCACCATGGGGCTTGCAGGGAAATGAACATAAATTGATAGCCAGCAAGAAAGTGGGGTTGAAGGAAAACATCCCTCCCAGTCAAGGATAGGAGGAGTTCTGCGGTGTTGGTGTCAATGGAGCTGACTGGCCACAAAGGGGAATATTTGGAAGCTTTGGTTTAAGGAACCCAAAGCAGTATCCAGGAACTGGAAGGGGTGAGGTTGAATTTTCCATCTTGTTTGGAACATGGTGGTAAAAAAAAAGTTTTCTTGTATTTGTGATAGTGATTTGGAAACGACATCCCCTATTATGCCAACCCATCCCTGACAGAAAAGTCAAGACACTTCAAGAAACCCACTTCTAATAAAACAATCATTTGAAAATGCAGACCACTACTAAGATAGAACATGAAAACTAAACTTTACCAATGACAGCTGGTATCCATTCAGGCTGAAAGGGTGGAGGGCAGGGAGGTCAGAATCAACTTATTTTGCTTTTATCTCCCTCACAACACTTTAGAAGAAGAAAAGTGCACGTAGAAGACATTCTAGAAACATTTCTTCAATTGTACATACTGATACCAGTGCAGGTGCCCACCTAATGCAACCTCTCCTCAATGCTGGATAGAAATCATACCACATGCCCCCATTGCTAAAATTCACTATTCAATACATTAATCAAAACAGTAAAGTATATAACACAAAGAAGGGTACAAGCTCGACAGATCTCAGTTTACTCC
>NW_015205455.1:0-761 GCF_001447785.1 Gekko japonicus | reverse complement strand
CAAATGTATAAAAGAATGAATGTATGTAATCTTGAATAAGACTCAAGCTATTGGGGAAATTTTTTTTTGTAAATGACAACGAATTGAGGAAAAGTTAAATAAAATGTTTTTAAAAAATTACTTCCTGTGATCTGCCTTGTATCAACTGCCCATTGCCAGGTGCCCCCAAAAGTTCTCGCACTACTGAGGAAGGAAAAAGTTTTCTCTGGTCACTATCTCATGCAAGCCAGCATGGTGTAGTGGTTAAGGGCGGTGGACTCTAATCTGGAGAGCCGGGTTCGATTCCCCACTCCTCCACATAAAGTCTGCTGGGTGACCTTGGTCCAGTCACAGCTCTCTCAACCCCACCTACCTCACAAGGTGCCTGTTGTGGGGAGAGGAAGCCGATTGTAAGCCGTTTTGAGCATCCTTAAGGTAGAGAAAAGCAGGGTATAAAAACCAACTCCTCTTCTTTAGAAGTCTATAAACCTCTATCGCTTGGACAATGACCACTGCTGTTCAGAAGAGAATGTTGGGAGCTACATCGGTGAACATCATAAGGCAGATTCATTCCCAGCTCAGCAGAAGAGAACCCACTCCGCACGTAAATGGCCCCAGATTGAATCCTTGCCATTTTACCAAATGGATCCCTGAAAGCCAAACTAGTCCAAGGTTGCATCTCTGGAAATTAATAGATCTTGGGCAGCTGGGGAAAAAAATCTTCTCCTGAGATCTTGGAGAGTCAGAACCACAGGTATTGGATGAGCTGTGCAATCTTATAC
>NW_015205454.1:0-783 GCF_001447785.1 Gekko japonicus | reverse complement strand
CCTGCCAGTAAGTACCTATGGCATGACACGCCCCTTTTCAAAGAAATGTTCTCTAGTTCTCAAACTAGGTACATTTACAACAAAATTATGCAAATACATCAAAGTTCACATATTTCTATCTAACATAGACAGGTTCTAACTAAACAACATTCTTAAACCTGCTTTGAAAAAATAGAAGAACAAATTAGTTATCAGATAAATTTCAGTATCTCATTTTATTGCCTACTCAGCGCGTCAGCAACAACATTTTCTTTCCCTTTTAGATGCTCGACTTCAAACTGGTAATCCTGCAAACTTAAGGCCCACCTCAAAATCCTGGCATTTTTCCCTTTCATTCTATCTAAGAATGATAAAGGATTATGATCAGACTGGACACGAAATTTGGCTCCCATCAGATATGGACGTAACTTATTCAGGGACCATACGATGGCAAGACACTCCTTTTCAATGGTAGCATAAGCTTTCTCTCTTGGGAGGAGCTTTCTACTCAAGAAAATAATTGGATGTACCTCCCCTTTCTCATCCTTTTGTGTCAAAACGGCCCCCACCCCGCTCTCACAGGCATCTACTTGAACCGTGAAGGGCCGAGAATAGTCAGGCGGGCTCAAAACTGGAGCCCTCACTAATTCACGCTTAAGTCCATTAAAAGCTTCCTGGCATTCCCTTGTCCAGATTACTTTATCAGGCGCAGTCTTCTTACAAAGATCAGTGAGAGGAGCAGCCCTTTCACTAAAGTTTAGAATAAATCGCCTATAGTAGTTAACCATCCCTATGAAACTTTGG
>NW_015205453.1:0-790 GCF_001447785.1 Gekko japonicus | reverse complement strand
TTATGCTAATGAGCTCCTGCAGCCCTTTTCCTACGAAATGACCCCTGTCTAAGACCAAGGAGCTGGCTGCGAGATGAGAGAACTAAGTGACGACACTGCTGTGAAATCATGGATACCAGCATTTATGTTTCACGGGTTTAGCATTGTCTACTTGTATTAATTGATGTTGCCTAATTTTAATCTATACTATTGTTACTTTTTATGCTATTTTATGTAAGCCGCCCGTGGCTGGGAGGGCAGGGTAGAAATGTAATAAATCAAATCAAATCATAAACAATCCACTTTCCAACTGGATTTTACTGTGCGAACTGGCAAGACCCAGTTGGAAAGTGCACGGAAAGTGGATTTAGTGAGTGTGCCTGCAGCCAGAGTTTTATTCTAGGTATCAACTTTCGTACGCCTGCACGCATCTGAAGAAGTGTTCATGCACACAAAAGCTTACACCCAGATTTTCTTTATCTCCTTTATTCTCTACTTCACGCTCACAGACCAAGGGTCAAAACCAGTGTTCCCTCTAAGCTGAGTTACTGTGAGCTAGCTCAGAGTTCCCTCTAAACTGAGTGTGACCTGGCTCACAGTTTTTTAGCCTCAGGCTCACACATTTTTGTCCCAGCTCAGGAAGGAGGGCTCCAGAGCCAACTAATTTATGCAACATCCAAATCGCTCGCTCACGACTTTCATGCCAGCAGCTCACAAAGTAGAATTTTTGCTCACGAGACTCCACAGCTTAGAGGGTGCATCAGTCACAAGCAAGCAAGTTCCATCCTCATAAGAACATAAGAGACGCCAA
>NW_015205452.1:0-786 GCF_001447785.1 Gekko japonicus | reverse complement strand
GATCCAACATGGCTTCTCTTCTGTTCTGAACCCAGAACTGGCAACCTCCTGGTGGTGCCTGGAGATCTCCCGGAATTACAACTGACCTCCAGACTGGAGAGATCAGTCCCTATGGAGGAAATGACAACTTTGGAGGGTGAACTCTGTGGAACTCTGTGGCATCAGATCCCTGCTGAGCTTTGCCTCCCCCAAACTTTACCCTCCCTAAGATCTGGCCCAAAATCTTGAGAAATTTCCCAACTCACAGTGGGCCACCGTAGGGTTGAGCCCTCTCTGCGGCCAATTATCCCGGGCAAATTGATGGAATCTTTCACAGTTTTTTTTTTTTTTTAAGATAAGCTAAATTGTTGAACAGGATGAGAGGAGAGCGTTACAACTCAGTGTGCCTTCAGAGGACTAGATTACAGACGCTTCCAAAAACATCTCCAGTACTGCAGGGAGGCTGCCGCAACGGAGACTTCTTGGCATCCAGTGCAAATTGGCACATGAAGCTGAAAACCAGAAACGTCATCATAACATTAAGTTCCAGTACACCAGGTGGAACAGATAAGGTTCAAAAGAGGAGGGGGTGGGCTATTAGTGGCAGATTACAGTAATCTCTCTCTCCCTCATTTACCACAAACAGAAACCCGCTTCCGATTTAATTTCAGCCTATTCCCCCTGCTAAAACCCTCTTTGGGATTTCTAAGTCTTTGTAGAAACGTACCTGCATATTTGTTTGTTTTTTGCCCATGGAAACAACTCTTTACAAAATTATTGTAGCCTAGGTTCAAATTCAATCTAATT
>NW_015205451.1:0-820 GCF_001447785.1 Gekko japonicus | reverse complement strand
CTGAACTACTCTTACTGTAAAATATTTTTGTTCCCGATATCCAGCTGGTAGTTTTCTTCCCGTAATTCAGGGCTATTTTTGGGCAGGAACGCACAGGAACGGAGTTCCGGCTGGTTCCTGAGTTGGCCACGCCCAGTAGGAACTCATTAGCATAATAGGCCACACCCAACAGCAGAAACTCATTAGGATTGGCTACATTAGGGGTGTGTGGCCTAACATGCAAAGGAGTCCCTGCTACAAAAAAAGGCCCTGGGTTTTGACAACAAACAAGGTAAACAGAATAAGAAGCAAAAGGTCGGTGTGGCTGGATGACCACACTTCTGGTAACATGGGGTGTGGCCTAATATGCTAATGAGCTGCTATGTCAGGGGTGTGGCATAATATGCTAATAGGTTTCCATTGTTGGGTGTGGCCTACAAAAAAGCCCTGCCATAATTTAAACCCATTCTTGCAAGTCCTCTCCTCTGCTGCCAACAGGAACAGCTCCCTGCCTTCCTCTAAGTGACAGTCTTTCAAATACTTAAAAGAGAGCAGGCTTAACTATCAAAAGATCCCGAGTTTGTGTGAATATTTGTAAGTTTCACGCACATTCCAGTGTTAAAACAAAAAATAAAGTCGGCTTGGGTTGCCTCGGGTTCCTGAAGAAGGTTTCAGGTGTCTTCTCCAGAAAGAACATTCCCAAGTCCATCAGCCTTTTCTCAGAGGCCTTGGTCTCCGTATGATTTTAAAAAAGAAACAGAGTCCTGTGGCATCTCAATGTAACATCAACTCTGTTTCATCGTGTGAAACAGTGCGCAGTTCCGCAGGGCTTGCAAGACGG
>NW_015205450.1:0-783 GCF_001447785.1 Gekko japonicus | reverse complement strand
CAGTTGTGGGAAACACCTAATTTCTACTGCACCACCCGGAAACAAATGGCATGACTGAGAGATTCAATGCTACCTTGGGACAGGCGCTTAAAACTTACACAGACACCCTCCCTTATGGGGATTCTTTGCAATACCTCCTCTTTATGTATCAAGAGGTGCTCCAAGCATCTACAGGCTTTTCTCCCTGTTATATACTGAGCCTAAAGCCATTCCTCAAGCTGTACCTAGAACAGGTTGAGCTTGCTTCTCTAGAACAATAGCTCACCTGGATCCAGGAACCAATAGATAAGCGGTGTAATGTAAACAGCCTATCACTGGGAGTGGGTGTGCGTTCGGTGTGGTGTTTACACGCTTTATAAGCAGGGCTCAAGCCCTGCTAGCTGTCCTTGTAGTTTGCTGAAATCACTTAATAAGCTAGAGCTGATCACTGCAATGCGTCTAGAACCCACTGTAGTTAACACTCCCTTTGAATCTCTGTATGGGAGGAAGGCGCATGGGCCCATCGACTTGGTGAGAGACCAGTGGAAAGGAGCACAGACCTAGCAGTCTGAGCCTAAATCAGTTCTGGACTCTGTGGACAATATACAAAACTCTGAAAGTTTATCCCTTGCCAGAGAGGATCTGACCGTGGCTCAAGAGAAACAAAAGCAGTGGTATGACTAAGGGGCATATTCTGGAGAGTGCACAAAGAAGGAGATCAAGTAACAATCCTAAACTCCCTCAAAACGAACAAGTTAGAGGCAGCGTGAGCAGCGTGGGCAGGGCACTTCACTGTGTTAAAAA
>NW_015205449.1:0-814 GCF_001447785.1 Gekko japonicus | reverse complement strand
TAGCTGGTGGCCCCCCAAGGCCCCCTCCCTTAAAAAAAACCCTAGCTACGGAGCTGCCTTCTCCCCACCCCACCCCAGGACCTTCTGTGAAAACCAAACAGCTGTATTTTCTCATGTTTACTTGGGAACATTGGGGTATTCATCAGAAAAATATTTCACGGACTTTCCAAGAGAACGTTTATCTGAATTGGCAAAAGTCCCTTTCAGTCTAACTTGATTCCCAGTCTAACTTGATTCCTAGTTCGTTAAGCTAAAGCAGATCAATACTGTCTAGGGTTCAGGGATGCTTCCATTTCCTCCTACAACCCCCTTGTCTACCTGTAGGGTATTTTGCTAGGGTTAAGGTACATCAGATCTTTTCCTCTTACGCCCAGTCCCCTTCCAGTAAGGCTTGCCAGAAACCTCTAAAAGCAATTTCTCTTGCTTCCCCAATTTTGGCAGTGATTCTGTTGGTTACAATATTATGCTCATGAATCGCTACTTAGACACTCATCCTGTTTATATTTCAAGATCTTGCAAGAGTTCTCTTGATTCTGGACAAAAATGTATTAAGCCTCGATGTAAACACAGGCCGTGGTGACCGGCCAAGAACTTGTCCGTCCCTTTCCAGCTGTTGTGTTTTCTCAGAGCGAAACGTCACTGAGACAGCACTTTCTGTGAGACACAAACCAGTCTCTTCCTCTGTGAAGCACAACACTCTACCAGTATAGAAAGGTATCTTTAGGCCTTATAGGAAAGGTACCTCTAGTCTAGTCTAACAAGGAAATTGTCCTTCCCGTCTTCCCACTTTATTTTGGAGAGGCATAGCATTAGG
>NW_015205448.1:0-794 GCF_001447785.1 Gekko japonicus | reverse complement strand
AGGTGCTACTGGACTCTTGCTCTTTCCAAGCATACTGTTTCCCTACTGTACTTGTAGTGTATTCAAAGCTGCCTTGAATGCATGATATGCTGTGAAACATCTAATTGAAGTGTAATGTAAAGCTTCGTCCTGGGCTAGGATCCAGATCCATCCAATCGTGTTACTAGCCCAGGAAGCACCTAACCAATCACTTTCAAGCAAGCTCCCTGAGCGGGAACATCCGTGATTGGTCCTTATGTGAACAACCTTATTGGTTGGTATTTGTACAGTGGGTGTGGCTACATTAGCCGGGAATGTTTAAAAGCAGGACAGATGCAATGTAAAGGCTGTTCTGGCTATCAGATGTCGATCCGTGTTCGAGTTGTGTTCGAGTTGACGAATAAAGCTGTGTTCTTGCTGAATCACTCTCCGACTACTTTGTTAAGCGAGTGACTTAACAGTACTGTAAAAGAACTGATACTTTTATTTCTGTTTTGAAATAACAAGGTAAATCCTCAGCAGCTTCAAAGCAATTCACTTGCTCAGCGGGGTCCGCCCTGGTTAGAACTTGGATGGGAGACCTCCAAGGAACACCAGGGTTGTGATGCAGAGGCAGGCCAGGGCCAACCATCGCTGAACGCCTCTTGCTCTGAGTTGGTTATGACTTGACGGCACTTCCCACCACTCCCCGAAGATTCCTTCCACTTTGTAGGGCAGGGAGTGACTAAGACTCAATGACACCCGCGATGCTTTACACCTGGGGATATTTTTGGATCTGACAAGGCGGGATGTGAAGTTGAATTAAGCAATTGAGA
>NW_015205447.1:0-798 GCF_001447785.1 Gekko japonicus | reverse complement strand
TTAAATTTTGTTAGTGCCAGTAACTAGCACTGTCATCCTTCAAGCCTTAACTCCCTCCCCAGGTTCTCAGGAAGTGAAATGTCTGAGCACCTAGAATCATAGAGTTGGAAGGGACCTCTGGACTCATCTAGTCTGACCCCCTGCACAATGCAGGGAATTCACAAATACCTCTCCCCCCACCCCCAGTGACCCCTGTTCCATGCCCAGAAGATGGCAAAAATCCTCCAGGATCTCCAGCCAAACTGGCCTGGAAAAAATTGCTTCCTGACCCCAAAGCGGCAATCAGAATTTCCTTGGGCATGTAAGAAAGGGCCAGATGTGACAGTGCTGCCAATATGTTGGAGAACTTATACTAAGTTGGCACTCCAATCTCTCTCAGTCCTGGGTCCCACCTCCTAATGCTAGCATAGTTTTGCACCACTGTGTACTATCACTGCAATGCCAGCACAATGTTAAACCAGTAGGGGGCCTCTGGGTTTTGTATAGCTTAGGGCCTCAGCAAGTCTAAATCCGGCCCTGGCCAGGGTGTGTAAGAAAGGGCCATAAAACTATGCACTGAGGCAACCCTTCCTGCCCTCCCTCTCATGATCTGCCGAAGGTCACAGGATCAGCATGGCTGTCAGATGGCCATCTAGCCTCTACTTAAAAACCTCCAAAGAAGGAGAGCCCACCATCTCCCGAGGAAGCCTGGGTGGATGCATCTTGTTTCTAAGGCTTATGCATGTAAATGCACACGTATGCACATTAACAATGCCAGCCTAAGCAAACTGACATTCTCCTAAAACCCCTGAAGGCGAT
>NW_015205446.1:0-804 GCF_001447785.1 Gekko japonicus | reverse complement strand
TGTCTGTCGGATTTGCTTTTTCATTCTGCATAATTTTTCCTCCCTTCAGTGCTCCGCTGTTTCCATTTGCTGTTTCCCTGACATGAGAGTGCTTTTATGCCAGTTTTTCCTTGCTTTGCTTCCAAGGCAAGGGCAATTCAAAAGCATACAGATTCCCTTGGATTTCCCTCCACCCTTTCCCCGCCCCTCAAAGGTCGCTCCACCGCCCACATTGAGGTTGTTCCGCCCACTCTGCACTTTCTGCCATCCTCCACCCTTCATCAGTGTAGAAGATCTATTTTCTCTTGTTGTTTCAAGTTTTATTTTTTTCTAAGTAGCATGAGTCTAGTGCTATGAGACTATCACTAGTTTCAGATTGCTGGGGGGGGGGGAGAAATGGCTCCCAGTTTGGCTGCTCTCTCCTGCCGCTGAGTTTAAACTGGGTGGCAGAAGTAAGCAGCACAGCAATCCCAGCTGGGCTTCCCTCTCCCACCCCAATTAAGAAAAAATGCATTTTTTGGTTGTAGCTGCAGAATAAGTACACTGGAGAAAAAAGAATGGTGCATGTATCAGGCACAGAATCCAAAGTCAAGCTTAAAGGTTCGACTGCTTGGATTCTCTGCAGTAAGCTGTCCATGTATAACAGGCCAAAGATAGTTTTAAAGTGACAGATTGGCTGCGAAACAGGATGGACTCTGGCAGTCTTAAGTCACTATTTGGCCAAACTGGAATCAAGAGAGATGGCTTTTAATTTACAGCTCGGGCACCTTAAAAGTTCTTATCATAACTTTGGGTTGATTGGTCAACATTAGATTGGCAGGAATC
>NW_015205445.1:0-796 GCF_001447785.1 Gekko japonicus | reverse complement strand
GCTCTCATAGTCAACAATTCCCTTCTGGAATTCCCTGCTTGTGCTGAGACTTTGGTTGACTGCAAATGGCCCTTTGCCCGACATTAGAATTACAAGACATGCCACTGAAAATGTACAAGTCACCAAACCATGACTGGGAAGAGCCAAACAACTTCCACCTTATTAGACAGGAACTGGGGAGCATGACTTGAACCACTTTAATGACATGGCATTAGGGACACAGAGGCAGAATGAGGCTTTATGAGGTACAAAATTGTGTAGGACTGGCTTGGTTGGGTCTCTGTGCCTGAGTGAGCATGGACTAGAAAAAAACATACACATCTGTACTCAACAATTCCCTGCTTCACTTCATGCTACAGGTGCAGGTCTGGCATGCGCTCTTTAAATGATTCAATGCTAACAAATGTGGGGGGAGATGGAGCAACGTCTCCCCCTACAGGCCAAAATGAGTTATTAAACTGGCATTAGTTTACGTGAGTTCCACATTTCACATGCAAGCATGAGTGAATTTGAGGCAAACATCTTAGCAGGATTTGACTGGCATCTCTTGCACCCACACTTTTCTGTGACAGATGGAAATATACCTTAAGATCCTGCCAGAGCTTCTTTCCTCTGCTTCCACCTTTCTAGAGGGGTCTCACACTCTACTTGTGACAGCCTCTGATGAGTATATTGTGGGTAGATCTAGATCTGGACGTGGCGATTGGTGAGACCACTGCTCCTCCATGACAGCTTCACTCATTGAAACAGGGTCCTCTGCAGGTTCTAAACTGCAAATGAGCAAAATCAACAACTG
>NW_015205444.1:0-795 GCF_001447785.1 Gekko japonicus | reverse complement strand
AGAAATGCTAAAAGGTCTAGACTGGGGTGCTGGAACTGGGGGCTGGGGGCTGGAACTGGCCTGTCCAGGGCTCTTATGCAGCCCATGAGCAACTAATGCAAGGGAGGGAACAGGATACTGCTCGGGGATGGGAGTGGACGGTGCCACTCCAATTGTGGCTTCAGCATGGCGGAACAACCTTGTCTGCAGCAGTCAAGCAGCATCAGAGCATCTGCCCAGGGCTGCACTGCCGGCTCGCTAGTCTGCCCATGTGGGTTTTCCTTTGCACCCCCCTCCCAGCCCATGGGACCTTGCAGTGAGGATACACCAACTTGGAGCTTACCAGCTGCTATCCTTTATACAGCTTATATCTCTGGTAGCTGGCAATACATTTTATGTCACACATGACCTGGCCTGACAAAGTGATATTTATGTCAGATCTGGCCCTCGTAACAAATGAGTTTGACACCTCTGGTCTAGACAATGGAATAGTCAAGCTCTCCCCCCTTCCTTTCCAAGCAGGGAATAGAAATTTGAAGGTATTAAATACTAGAGAGACTTCAAGAAGGAAGTTTCTGGAGATGTCAGGAAAAAGCTTCCTTGAATTGGCCTTACCAGGTTAGTGGAAGGGAAAAGGGAGAAGATAAAACTCCTGGGAGCAAGGAGGGAGCTCTCTTTTGTGCTGGGTCCATAAGAGCAGACAGGATTCTTAGCTGAGGTCTGGAGGAGGAGGCCATTGACTATGTGCTGCCTAGAGAGCTGCAGAAAGCTTCAAAGTAAAGGAAACCTCTGTAGAGATCTGTAACTTCATAAACT
>NW_015205443.1:0-764 GCF_001447785.1 Gekko japonicus | reverse complement strand
AAGAAGAAGAAAACTCCGGGTCCGGATAGACTTTCCATAGAAGTATATCAAACATTTGAATATCAGATAATACTCCCTTAAAAGAGGTACTACAAGATATAGGAAAATAGGCAAACTACCAAACTCATGGAATCAAGCGATAATTACTTTAATACCTAAACCAAACTCCGAAGGGAATCAAATCAGAAATTACAGACCCATTTCATTGTTAAATGTTGATTATAAAATATTTGCAAGTATATTAGCTGCAAGATTCAAAAAAGTATTAATGGAAATTATCCATTGAGATCAAGCAGGCTTTCTCCCAAAAAGATACATAAGAAATAATATCAGGACTACTGTTAATGTTATAGAATATTACGAGATACATCCAGAAAAGCAATTAATATTGATGCTCTTGGATGTGGAAAAAGCTTTTGATAACGTATCCTGGGAATTTTTGTTACAAAAACTAAATATATGGGACTGTGGAACAAGTTTTTACAGGATGGTCAGAGCAATTTATAAGGAACAACATGCACAGGTAACTATAAATGGAGCTCTGACACAAAAGATAGAAATCCAAAAAGGAACAAGACAAGGCTGTCCACTCTCTCCACTATTATTTATATTTGCATTGGAAACGCTAAATGAACTAGTAAGAGATAATGAACAAATACAAGAACTGAAATTGAAGGGTGAAGAATATAAACTGTTGGCATTCACAGACGATCTGTTGTTTATAATGGAGAACCCGCAAGTTTCAATGTTATGCTTACTAGATA
>NW_015205442.1:0-797 GCF_001447785.1 Gekko japonicus | reverse complement strand
TCTGATGAAGTGAATAGTTTACCTAGTTTCCTATTTTCTAAATATTTCTCGTCCTTTTTCTTAATATGGATTTCTTGTAGACATATTACTTCTAATTGCAGTTTAGCTAATTGGTGAAATGTTCTTCGTCTTTTTGCTGGGCTGGTTAATTCATTAATATTAACTGAGAATAGTTTAAGTTGTTTTATCTTCTCCATCCTAGTTTTTCTTTCCTTTTTCCTGTTCTTTAGCTCTATATTGGTATCTTGTCAGTATTTGAGATGGTGTGAAATTAGACCTTTTCCTCTCTTGGATCTTTCTTTCTTATCTTTTCTGCATTTTCTCTTCTGTCATCTTCATCTTTTTCACTTTCATCTTCATTCTGTCACCCTAAGCTTTCCCCGTATCTCTCTAAAAAATCTTCTACTTTTAAGATCGAGTCAATTCTCTGCCTTCTTCCTTCATAATTAAATAATATGCCTTCCAGTATGAGCCATCTGTACAAGATATCATTTTCTCTCAGTAATCTCGTTAACATTGTGTAATTCTGTCTTTTCTCCCTAATTCTCCATGGGACTTCTTTTAAAATTTTTACTTCTGAATCTTGTATCATCATCTTTGCCGAGTTTGCTTCCTCAAGAATTTTATCCCTCATCTGCCTTCTTGTAAATATCATGTACACTTCCCTTGGGGTTTTGTTCCTCCTGGCATAAGAGCTATTCTTCCTGTATATTTGATCTATTTCCATTTCTATTTCATCATAAGTCCCTACCTTTAATTGTTCAGAGATTTTTTTATCATTTCTTCTTTTAAGTTTT
>NW_015205441.1:0-796 GCF_001447785.1 Gekko japonicus | reverse complement strand
GGAGTTCTGAAGCAGAAAGAAGAGCAGCCGTTACCTCTCTCTTCTAGTTTTGTCCTTTGTAGTGTAAAGATGTAGGAGATTTAGCTCTGTTGTTATTTTCTTCCCAGTTACCCTTCCCTATGCTAGAATGTAGTAAAAACTTTCTATTTTAAACACACATGGACTCTGAGTCTGAATTATTTTACTCTGGCACTGCTGAGCTATTTTATCTCTGCTAAAAAACCAATTTTTAAAAACCCCAACAAGAATGAAGCCACAGTTTGACATATGTCCATCTCCGAGGACTACACCATATCTCCTCCCCACACATCCAGGCAGTGTGGGGAAGTTATGTGTAGCTCTGGGCTTCGGATGAGACGAGACACAGAAACATGACTCATCCATGGTTCTGCTCTGCATCATGCCTTAAACCACCCATGATCAGCCCCTCCCCCCAATGTTGTAGACAAACAGTGCAGTCCAAAGTAGAGTCATCCCAGGGAGGAGGCTGGGCACCCTGTGGTGCCCCACATCCTTGGGCTGGCCCTGAGTCTGGATTGGACACAAGCCTTGACTGACAACTCTGCAGACAACTAAAGCCACGTTGCCAATTACATGTTTAGGTATCTATGCAAGATGTTGTGGGGATCAATCAGGAACCTGTGACGGACGGCAGCTCTCTGTGGAATGTCCTCTGTCTGTAAAACAGCCTGAAGAAAGACAGTTCCCCATGCATGGGTTATGGCAGCCATCGGCAAAACTCTTCAGCACCCCTGATGAAACTCCTGAGACCAACATCTGCCAGTGTCTCGTGAAT
>NW_015205440.1:0-814 GCF_001447785.1 Gekko japonicus | reverse complement strand
CTCATCTCCAGAACCCCTGGAATGTTGACGAAGGAGGGTCCATCGTGGCAGAGGATCTGTCATGAAGTGCATGGTTAGCAGCCCAGAGACTCCTGGGTCTAGAGGAGGAGAGTGCACAAACACGGATAATTCAACCCAGCTGTGAAATGGGCGTCTCTCCAATAAATGGTGTAGAGAGGGAGAGATGGCCTGTGGAAGCAATGCATCAAATTACTCCTGACCTCGTCACCACTGACTCCGCCTCTGCCTTGTGACTTTGACTCTTGGGCTGCCTCTGGACCTCGTCTTTTGGATCTGCCCCAGACCTGCTCTTATTGCTAACCCCGTATACGACTCAGGAACTGTCTCCGATCACACTGTACCGGTTTGTGCCTTCTCCTCGCCTAGCTTGCATACTGACTGCGCGATCCTGCCCCACACCCACCCTGTTCCAGGACAGACCGCTTGATTGTCTTCCTCGCTGGGACGGGCCTGTTTGTGGCCCATCTTTCAGGTGCCAGAGCTCAGCGGTGGAATGCGTGCTCCGCCAGGCAAGGGGCCCAAGCTCAACTTCCTACAATAAAACTGATCTCAGGCAGCAGAGCTGGGAAAGAATTCAGCCTCAGGTCCCAGGGAGCTGCTCCTTGCTCTGCATTGGGCAGGACGGGCCATCGGTCTGACATAATGCAAAGCCGCTGTGTAAGTTCATTGATCCCACAGCTGGGATAGGCAGATGTGATTCCCATGAACCTTCAGCATTTTATTCACCACGAGCAGTTGCAGGCGTTTTACAAGCAGCAGTTGTGATGAACATTGCAGGCGTGGTGCACTTATT
>NW_015205439.1:0-804 GCF_001447785.1 Gekko japonicus | reverse complement strand
AACAAATATTGCATGTTTTTATTGACAAATATGCAGAGTTAGAAATAAGAATTATTTTTATTCAGTACAGAGCATAACACAGACTATCAGAGTACCAAAATAACAAGCCTAAGGCGATTTGCCTTAACTACACAGTAAAAGATACATATTTACCTAGTTCAGGAATATCCAAACAGTCCAAAGGATTTTGAAGGAAAATTCCATCTTTGCCCAACCATGTGGTCCAATTCACAAAGCAGTTCTTTCTCTCCCAAGAGACAGCATTTCCAGGTGCAATAAACAGACAATGACAAGAAGGGAGAGCTGAAAGCAGAGCTAAGAGCAAGAGAGCTCATTCCCATCGGGATCGATCAATTATAGCCCAATTCCAGTCACAATCAGCCGTGGCCATCAGCCAATTGCGAGTGGGCATGGGATGTGCCCAATTGTTAGTTGTCATAGCTGCGTGTGGTGATAGGCTAGAAGTTTGGAGACCACGCCTGCAGTCACATGACCCCAAACTCCAGCTTCTTCATTGCCTACGTTACTTTTTGCATGTGGGCCAGAGCCAGGAGCCATCAGGTCTGGCTCTTCCACTTAGAGGTGTGAAAGAATGTGTGGTTATATGGCATGGCTATTGAGGCCATTTGGCCTCACCATTTGGCTTGCAACAGGAAACTAAGACACAGCATGTTATCAAAAGACATCACAGGAGAAGGCATGAGACTTTTAGAAATCAATAGTTCTATACAGCAAGGATATTTGTTTGTTTGCTAATTATGCTTGTCTAAGAGAGAGAACTGCCAACCTAGCAGTTTGAAAGCA
>NW_015205438.1:0-864 GCF_001447785.1 Gekko japonicus | reverse complement strand
AAGTGATGTCATTGCGTCAGGCACGTTGGAGGCAGGGCCACTATCATTTGCGGGGAAAACATAAGAGTTTTCCCTCAAATGATAAAGCGTTCCCCCCCCCCACAACGTGCCCGGCGCGATGACGTCACCTCCGGGTGATGTCATTGTGATGGGCACGTCCCTGTGATCCTGGCACTTTGTAAGTACGTAGAGTACATGCTTACAAACCAGCAGTTGTGCACAGGTGGAAGGCTGGACCAGGATTACCCACTATCTGAGCACATATAGGTGAACATAACATAATAACATAAGAGATGCCAATGTTGGATCAGGCCAAAGGCCCATCCAGTCCAACACTCTGTATCACACAGTGGCCAGAAATACCAGTGCCATCAGGAGGTCCACCAGTGGGGCCAGGACATTAGAAGCCCTCCCACTGTTGACCCCCCCAAGCACCAAGATGACAGAGCATCACTTGCCCCAGAGTCCCTATCTATACCTTGTGGCTAATAGCCACTGATGGACCTCTGCTCAATATGCTTATCTGATTCCCTTTTGAAGCCGTCCATGCTTGTAGCCGCCAACACTTCCTGTGGCAGTGAATTCCAAGTGTGAATCACTCTTTGGGGGAAGGAGTACTTCCTTTTATCCGTTCTAACCCGACCGCTCAGAAATTTCATGGAGTGCCCATGAGTTCTTGTATTGTGAGAGAGGGAGAAAAGTACCTCTTTCTCTACCTGCTCTTTCCCATGCATAATCTTATAAGCAAGACAGTGCAGCAAGACAGTGGGTGATGAGGGCAGGCAAAGGCTTTCTGCACTCGAGAAGAACAGATGTCGCAGCTTGGCCCACCAATAAGCATGCCTGACCGGAACATCAGATGAC
>NW_015205437.1:0-777 GCF_001447785.1 Gekko japonicus | reverse complement strand
TCTTCCCTCTCCTTGGTTTCACAAAAAGCTGCCCCCCCCATTATGTGCTTTTCTCCCTTGCTGCAGTATCACCTTCTTTCGATCAAAGCATCAGCAGATGCCCCATGGCCTTTGGAGTAATTGAGCATGGCAGAGGAGAACATTAGGCATGTCCAGGTGGCGGGAATTTTGAGGATTGACTGCACTATCACAGCACTTCTGGGGCTGCCGGTGTGGACTACTGGGGGGAGGGCATTGTCAGCTAGCTGCCATGTTTTGCATACTTCCTTCTCAGACCCTGGCGCTACGGTGCATGCTTCATAGCTTGCTCGCTGCTCTGCACACTTGCCGTAAACAGCAATAGGAGACCGTGAGAACCAGTGCTGCCAGACTGAGTTATCTGTCTGACCATGTGACGGAGGGAGGGCTTGCATTCCACCACTGGTGTGAATAGTTTGGCTCTCATGGGGCACTGAGACTCTCCCACTTAGCTTAGCCATTTGCCTCATCCTGGTATATGTAGGGATGTTTCCGCCCTATTGTCATTCCTAACAATAACCCTGTGGACATGGGAACAGACCTGTAGTCTAATAAAGCATAACGCTTCCCTGGAAACGTGTGTGGAGATTTACTTGCTGTTGAACCTGACAGACATCTGTATTTGTAAGGATTCTATAGAATAAAACTGGTTCCAGTGGAGGTTTGGCATGTGTTTCTGGAAAGCGTACATGTAGTACATAAAAACAGTAGGACATGCAGGCAGCAGCAGCAAATTCACTGCCACAGGAGGTGGCGGCG
>NW_015205436.1:0-680 GCF_001447785.1 Gekko japonicus | reverse complement strand
ACACTCTGTCACACAGTGGCCAAAACAGGGCTCATTTCCTTCCGGAGCGCACCGAGTGACGCTCCAGCAGTAAGGAGCCCAGGGGGCGGGCACTAATCCTCTGAGTCCCAGTGTCAGGAGGCAACATTAGAGGAAGGCCTCGGCCTCCATGCCCTGTTGTTGGCCCTCCAGAGGATCTGGGTGGCCACTGTGTGAGACAGGATGCTGGACCAGATGGACCCTCACTGGGTTGATCCAGCAGGGCTCTTGTGATGTTCGTATCAGGGGAAGGCCTCGGCCTCTCTGCCCTGTTGTTGGTTCTCCAGAAAAAACTGGTTGGCCAGTGTGTGAGACAGGATGCTAGACTGGATGGACAATGGGTCTGATCCAGCAGGGCTCTTCTGATGTTCCTATGGATGGAGATGCAGGAAAGCATGCCCTGCTCTCATGGTCACAAGATGGAGAAGAGAAAAAGAGAAGGTGTCAGCCGGGAGGAAGGTTGGAAGATCCTCTGAGCCTAGCAATCCTCACATCAATCTACTTCTTTACATGGCAAGTGATTAAAATGTGGAATTCACTGCCAGAAGATGTAGAGACGGCCGCAGGCATAGATGGCTTTAAAAGCAGATTAGGGAGATTCCCTAAGTATAGCAATCTACACATGAAAGGGCCAGCATTAGAGCAGTAGAAAGGAAGGGATG
>NW_015205435.1:0-807 GCF_001447785.1 Gekko japonicus | reverse complement strand
GTATTTCGTTGTTTAGTTCATGCGCATGGCTTTTTTCTCGCCGTTCCCAGGGGGTAGCTTTATTTTTAAATTCTCGTATTCGCTTTAACCCAACTCACTGTTCATTGTTGGTCATATGACCTTGGTTGGCACACGTTCAAAACGCTCAATCTCTGACGCTTGTCCCGGTCAGTGGATCCATACGGACACTCAGCGGCAGGACCGTCAGGGCGGGGGAGCGCCTCAATTCCCCAGCATCGTGCTGGCGAAGAGGTCGCCCCTCAAAAGCCCCATGGCTAGGAGCCTTTTGCCAAGGCTCCGGGGGGGTGGCGATCTGTCGCCCTCCCTCCTATTCGCTGGTGCACAGATCACATCCCTCCGCCAGTGTGTCGCCATAAACCGGAAGTCCGGCTTGATGACTATAGAAGCTAGAGTTACCCTGACCTTGCTTAGATATTGGCTTAACATCAACGTTTACCCACAGGGTAACGCATCTGATATTATTAGATAACATTGAGGGTAGTCCATCAGAAGCTAAATCTTCTGGGATTTTCTCCCCAAGCATTTCTGGCCTTTGGTAGGGAACAGGCCAAAATAGCTCTGAAACAGAGAATAATTGGCACAGATAGTTTGATCTTGCCAGATGCCCAGCTTATATAGCGTCTGAGCAAATCAGGCACCAACTTCTCCCTCCTACTTACCTTTCCAACTTAGGTGATCACAAGATGAGAAAACCTTTCACCTTAGCTAGATGTTCAGCCCTTCCCTTAGTTGTCCATGAGGGGAGATACAGGAAGAGACCTTTCGACCAGAGACTTTGTCAGTGTG
>NW_015205434.1:0-820 GCF_001447785.1 Gekko japonicus | reverse complement strand
CATTATCAATAACCAATACATTAGGATTGTAGAAGTACAGAAGCACCCAGAAACCTAAAAGACAGAACTGAAGAAGAGCATAAGTATTAACAGGACACACAAAGCGGTGTAAAAATTATACAGTTATGATCCTACTTACAGTAAGCTATACACAGCAGTGTAGACCACAGTTCCTAATAATTTACCCAAATAAACTTGTAAAGCATTTTGTTCAATGCAACCCTATTACCTGCGTGGAAAAGCCCATTTGAATAATTTAGTTTTCCACAGTTTGCAGAATGCCAGGAGAAAGTGAGCCTTCCTCAAGAAACATTCATGTGAGTCCACACAATATTATCTGGGGAACGGATTCCAATGTTAGCTGGAATATGTGGAGGGAGGGAGTCACCAGGAAAAATATGGTCTTCTGTGTTCCATATTGGATTGGACTGAATGTATGTTATTTGATGACTTCATCATCATAGTCTAATCAAAAAAAGTTTTTTGGGGGGAGATTTGGGGTTTGTTGTTTTATTCTGGTTTTTGCTATTGTAAGCCACTTTGAACCACAAGGACAGACAAGGTATACATGTTTTAATAAATAAACATTGCCAGAGGGTCAATGAGAGAAACTGACTTCCACCATTACATATCAGGGTATAGTGAATTTCACTTCCTCATGATGGACTTGAATAAGCAAGGTCCCAAGCAGGATATCAGAATGTAAATACTTTAGTGAGATAAAAACATATATTAAAGTATTTATGAGACCTGAATATATTATATGGGATACTATTTGACTGATACGTTATTTTTAAGACACATTATTATTTTTTTCGTT
>NW_015205433.1:0-813 GCF_001447785.1 Gekko japonicus | reverse complement strand
CATTACAAGTTAATGGCAAGACACAACAGGTCCCACCAGCTTTTCTGCTCCATCTTGCTCAACTGCACTCTTTACGAGGGCTCCTGTCTCTTAGGGCTTTTGTCCATGCAGGTCCCATGGCCCCAGTGTAACTTTTTCTGGGTGATCAAGGAGGACCCTTCCTCCCCTTTTTATTAGTAGAAGAGTTGGTTGGATCCACCCCGGGAGGGATAGAGAGCAGCATCATGCAGATGCTCCTAAATACAGTGCAGCAGTAGGCTGAGGCGGAGCAGATAACTCGTGTTTAACAGCCTAGCAGAGCAGTCCGAAACAGAGTTATTCCTTTCCTAATCCCACTGGCTCCCATGGGCTTGCAAGGATATAATAACCTTGCATTAGATTGCACTGTAAGCATCCTTCTCTCTGTGTTGAATTGCAGCCAGGGCCTTCCACTCTCTTTGCTGACTTTTGTTGCCCATCCGTCTCATCTTCCAAAGTTATTTAATTTAATTTAATTTAACCGTACACCCAGTGCTCTGTCGTGGTAGCCATTTCTGGGATTTCAAGGTAAACGCTGTCTAGCATTCTCCTTTTAAAGGAGTCAGCAGCAAATCTGCAGCTACTTGAAGATGTAGCAAGGATGTAGTCACTAGCAATGGCTCAGCACAAGTCTGATGGGGCTGCTTCTGGCTTCTTGGCTTTGTTTGACTCTTGGCCATTTTGGCAGCAGCTGCTTTTCGGTGGACAGACTTCTTTGCTAGAGGCAAACCAGCAGGAAAATGCAACTTTCAATCAAAGGACACCTACAAAAACTGCAGAGGAGTAGTTCACACA
>NW_015205432.1:0-809 GCF_001447785.1 Gekko japonicus | reverse complement strand
TGCCTATTTTGGCCTTTTGGAGAAAACTCCTTGGGTCCAGTCCTGACAAGGGTTGCGAGCTCCAGGTAGGGAAATTCCTGGAGATTTTATGGTAGAGTCTGTGATACCTGGTGATCTTCAGGCTCCACCTGGAGGTTGGCTACCCTAGGCATAGCAGTCAGTGCTTCAGAGCACGGTATGCTAGACCCAGGTTCTTGCTGTGAAACTTGAATGGGTGATTTTGGACCAGTCACAGACTTTCAGCCTAACCTACCTCACAGGGTTGTTGTGCAAGTCAAAAGGGGAAGAAGGGAATGATGTAAGCTTCTTTGGTTCCCATTGCAGAGGAAAACCATATTTTTCCTCCTGGGGAACCATTGTTGCCAATCTCAAGGTGAGGGCTGGAGTTCATTCAGAATAACAACTGCTCTCTGACTTCTGGTTTCGGCAATCCTGATGGTGGATGCATCTCCTTGGAGCCACAAGGGACACGATCCGTGATCCAGCGGTTGGGAGGGGGTGCGATCGTCTGCATCTCCCCCGGAACCCCGGGAATTGAAGCTCCTCCAAGCCCCAATGGTCCTGCCACTGTGATTCCAGCAATTGACCTAGGGCCACACACCGGGACAAGTAAGTGGAGGTTGAGTGCTATTTTACCTGATGGCGAGATCTACTTTGAAAAGTGAGTCCAGTGAAAGCAGAAAATCCAAAGAAAGCAGCTAAATAAACATCCCCCTAAAATAAACAAGGGGGGAGGGAACTCACCCCATGAGAAATAAAGCGTACTGAAAAGCGTTTTAAAAGAGGGGACGGGACTAAAAACAGTAACA
>NW_015205431.1:0-803 GCF_001447785.1 Gekko japonicus | reverse complement strand
CCAGCATTTCATGCATGATGCATTCCATGTCTTTCTGGATGGGTTCACTGGAGGATGGCGGCCAGTGCTCATCGAGGGCGGACGTATGGAGAAGTAGCTCTGCACTAAACTGCCCAAACTTGAGTCTTTCGGGGGTTTTGCGATCACCCAAAGATATCCCTCTGCTGGGATATTGAGCAGGGGACTTAAACCTACCCAGAGATAGTGGCGTCATCTCTGGGGTGAACATTGGCTTTGTCCCAAAGCAGGAAGGCTGAGGAAGCCAGCAAGAGACTTTGCTCTTTGCCGTGCCCAAGAGGAGTACAACGGACAAACGGAAGCGGAATAACAAAATGCCTAGACTGAGATTACAATTATCAAATACAACACATGAAGCTAAGTCTTTAAAATTAATTCTTCACTTTAAATTTATTTAAAAGGGAAACGAAACGGGGAGGTCTTCTTTATTTGCACCTTTGTTTTCTCTCTCTCACCCTGCTCTTTTGTTCTTTTTGTTCCCACTAATCTGGGAAGAGAGGCTATAATAGAGGAGGGGACAGGAGATCACGGGAAAAGAGGCTAGAGAAGCAAATACTTTAGTGGGAAAAAAAGAAAAAGAATAATAACAACATTGGTAAAGATTTAAAACTCACGAGTCTACTTTTTACTCAAAAGATTGAAATCACCTGAGGAGGAAGCAGCTGAGGCCAATTGACTCGGAGCCGGCTGGGAGCGAAGGAGAACGGGGCGGAGTTGAGCGGAGCCGGAAGGAGCCGAGGAGCCGAGCAGAGACCCCCAGAGTCTTTTGTTTTGGGATTCATGAA
>NW_015205430.1:0-817 GCF_001447785.1 Gekko japonicus | reverse complement strand
TTCATGTTATGCTGTTAATACATAACACAGCAGCTACCCCAACAATCAAAGATGCATCCAGGCTAGCCACACAAAACCTCATTCAGGAATCCCTAATCCAAGACTGGGGCTGTGGCTCAGTGGCTGAGCATCTGGTGGACATGCAGAAGGCCCAAGGTTCAAGCCCCAGCATCTCCAGTTAAAAAGATCAGAAAGTGGGTGATGTGAAAGACCTCCACTTGAGACCCTGGAGAGCTGCTGCTAGTCTGAGTAGACAATACTGATCTTTATGGACCAAGCTTCGATATAAGGCAGTTTGTGTAACTGACATACTACTACTTTGCACCATTACACTCTTGTTTTGGTAGCCATACTCTTGCGGATATCTGCTCCCAAATGCACATGCCCCTAGCAGGATCAGGATTCTGGACTTTGATAATCAGCAATGGTGGTCAAGTGTGCCATCAAAGTATTGGACATACATATGGATACTGTAGTCCTTTGTCTATATTTTGCATTCTACAGACTGCACTGCTGCCTATCCTCTGGCTGAGCAGAATGCAGAAACATCTCACAGGAAGGACTGTAGGACTCACTCTGTGCCATCACTAAACCCCCAAGCTCTTCTGCTCATGTCCACAAATGCCACAAAGCCCAGAAGTCCATGCCATGCCATGTTGGCTGTCCATGGTTTACCATATATGAGTTCAACAGTGCACTCCTAAAGAACATTACACCATTCATAGCCCATGCAATGGACTTAGATGGGTGTGACTCCATTTAGAGACAGAAGAAAGAGAAGAGATAGGATTAATACCCCAGCCTTCACTACCCAAAG
>NW_015205429.1:0-812 GCF_001447785.1 Gekko japonicus | reverse complement strand
GCCGCTGTGCTGGGATGGAACTGCTGCCTGTTCCCTCCGCTCAGCTTTGCGGATACTGAAATCAAAACCTGGATAGCGCAGGCAAGCCCGATCTCGTCAGATCTCGGAAGCTAAGCAGGGCCGACCCTGGCAAGTAACCGGAAGGGCAACCTCCAAGGAATACCAGGGCTGGGGGACGCAGAGGCAGGCAATATCAAGCCACCTCTCTGCACCCTCCTAGCCCCACTGGGGTCACCAGAAGTCAACCATGATTTCCAGGCTCGCACACACACACAAAAAAATACTCACCAACCACCACCCCCGTCCATTCACAAGCCCTATGTGACATCTCCGTCTGCCACATTGCCCCCTTTTCCTTTTGTCACCCTCTGAAGTGCTGGGTTTAGATCCGTTCCAACTGGGGATTTATCTTCTTAGCCCTCCCCTCAGTCCGTCCTCTCATGGGGATGCTGGCCATTGACAGTGGCAGTGTGGGGGCAGCCCTTGTGCGTCTTTGGGATGTTTTTAGAGCGTAGGGTGCCATGCGTATCTCACCGACCCCTTCCGGAGAAGACACCTGAAGCTGCCAGAGACTGAGTCAGCCCCTTGGGCTAGCAAGGCCAGTGCTGCCCGTTCTGATCGGCAGCCGCTCTCCAGGGTCTGGGGCAGAGGGCTCTTCACGTCGCCTCCGACCTGATACGTGTAGCTAGAGAGGCTGAGGACTGAGCCATGGACCTTCCACACGCAAAGCAGGTGCCCTGCCATTGAACCATGTCCCTTCACAGTGCAAAGAAAGGAGCCTTTGGCATCCTGGTGTTTGGAGGCAGGGAGGG
>NW_015205428.1:0-818 GCF_001447785.1 Gekko japonicus | reverse complement strand
ATGAGCTCCTGCACCTCTTTTTCTACTGCAGGTCAGGAAGTACATAATCCTGGATCCACCAGAGGAGGAACTACAGACACTAAGAAGTAGAAAAGGAGGAGGAGGAAGAGGAGGAGGGTATTAGATTTATATCCCACCCTTCACTACCTGAAGGACTCTCAGAGCAGCTTGCAATCTCCTTTCCCTCCCCCTCCCCACAACAGACACCCAGTGAGGTAGGTGGAGTTGAGAGAGCTCTAAGAGAACTGCTCTTGAGAGAACAGCTCTGAGAGAACTGTGGCTTGCCCATGGTCACCCAGCAGCTGCATGTGGAGTGGGGAATCAAACCCAGTTCTCCCAGATTAGAGTCTGCGCTCCTAACAACCTCACCAAACTGGCTCTAAAACTTGCAAATCTAATGCATGCAGGTGCAAAAAGGCTGGAGCACTTTGTTCTGCTTTCTTCCAGAGTCAAACTGTAAAAATGTTGCATTGCATTTGTTTGTGAGTTTAATCAACACAGAAGTATGATAAATATCATATCGAGCGGGATATAAAGTTGAATGTTAAATAAATCAAACAAGCACTCTAATATATATCTGTTATATCTAATATATATCTGTTATTTAAGGCAGCAGAATAAATACTTTTCTGTACTTTTAGAAGTTGTCACCTTAACAATTCTCCTGCTACATTTTGTCCCGGTATCACAAACCTTAAAAAATAACACCTTGTCTGGATTTATTCCCTCCACCAATATTACAAACCTTAAAGAATGATGCTTTATTTTCTTTTTACAACAAAAAGAATATTATATTTGGTTTTATCAACTCCAAAAGC
>NW_015205427.1:0-815 GCF_001447785.1 Gekko japonicus | reverse complement strand
GGTTCGTAACCTACCACCGCTTCCGCATGTTGTCTCTACAGCAAATGCTGCCGCTACTCCAAGAACGCATTTGGATGGCCACCCTCGACCTCCAGGACGCATATTTCCATGTTACCATTCACCCTTCCCACCGTCAATACCTAAGATTTGCTATTGGTCACCACCACTACCTGTACACGGCTCTTCCTTTCGGCCTCTCCAGCGCCCCACGGGTATTTACAAAAATGATGATCGTTGTTGCAGCCTTCCTACGATTGAGAGGGATATCTGTCTACCCATACATAGACGACTGGCTGCTGGTGGCTTCATCACGACAGGTACTGCTCGCCAATGTCGAAGAAGCTCTGTCCCTTCTGGCCACGCTTGGCCTCATGGTCTGGGCCTCCAAAGTCCCAATTGCGTCCACTGCAGCGGATTCAATACATCAGCGCACATCCTGGATTCCACCTCGTGCATGGCTTACCTACCTCAGGACAGGGCCACAGATATCATCACTCTGGCCAACCTGGTGCGTACCCAACTGTCAGCTACGGCCTTCCAGGTCCAGCGGTTGCTTGGTCTTATGGCATCCACAATGGCAGTCCTCGTCTTTGCGAAGCTCAGGATGCGCCCGCTGCAACTGTGGTTCCTCCGCAATTACGACTTGACGATGAACCCGCACAAGGTCGTGCTGTCCCCTCCTTCCGTAGTGCTGGATTCTTTGGAATGGTGGACCCTGCCGTCCAATCTGCTTCACGAGGCCCCCTTCCACCCTACGTCTCTAGAGATTACGGTAGTGACAGACGATTCCTTGCAGGGATGGGGAGCTCACTCTA
>NW_015205426.1:0-813 GCF_001447785.1 Gekko japonicus | reverse complement strand
TATACCAGGGTGCCCGCCTAAGACAAGTCCAGAGAGGATGCCTGGGTGTGATCTCGTCGATGGCTGTGGAGAGCGGGACATGCCAGTCCTCCACTAGTTCATCTAATGAGCCGCCAGGTGGTCTAGGATCTCGCAGAGCCCTCTGGAGCTGCAATGGGTCCATCTGGGCTCGTGAGCGGGCATAAATCTGCTCTCCGCCTACTAAGGGTCGGGGTGGAACCTTCAGACAGGCCTTCAGGGCCATGTGGTCGGACCATGGCACTGCCTCAGCACTGCAGTTCAAACCCTACTCCCAATCTCATTGCAGGAAGGGGTGGAAGTGGGGGTGTTGAGGTCTTTCATCTTGAGAGTGCTGGGATGTAAACATGGAAGCACTTTCTTAGGTATATCAAGCCCTTGGGAGTTTTAAGGTCAAAACTAGCATCAGGACCATCATAGACAGGAGCTGCTGCCATTTTACTGAGCAGCGTTTGCCTCATCTTTCAGTTTCCTCCTTAGAACCAGCTTCTGCAACTCAGTCACAGGTGGGTGCTGCAGGTTGGGTACTCTAGTTCCCATGATGTCTGCAGACACATTTCATTTGATTTCCCTTTAATTTAGTCCACTTGCAGCTCCCTGCATCCTCAAAGGTGTGGAGAAGTGGAAGACATCTTTTCCAGGAGAGCAATAAGCAAAGCATCCTTCTTTGATTTGTTACCTCTTTGCTATGGCTCCAGTACTTCAGGTGGGGTCTAGTTACTGCTACCTGTGTGGAGATAGTGATGCATCAGCATCCTCAGCCTTCCGCAGGGGTGGGAAATGGTCAGTAAAATC
>NW_015205425.1:0-815 GCF_001447785.1 Gekko japonicus | reverse complement strand
TGTTTTAACTCCTGCTCAGTAGAATTAAACCTGCTGATAAATTCTGATTCCGCAGTTCCTAGTGGAGTTATCACATCTAGTCCGAAGCTTGAGAAGGGGGTGGCTACTCCCCTTCTGTAATGGTCCATTTTCTCTGGCCTCAAGGATGTGAGCAGCTCAGTCTCCCGTCCCCCTCAAAAAACATTAATGTTACTCAAGGGTGTGCTTTCTACTTTTTCTTCCAGGATGTGTTGGTAGCTGGGATAACCTAACTTGCTGGCACTCTGCAGAATTTGGAGAGATCGTGACAGTCCCTTGCCCAAAACTTTTCAGCCATTTTTTCAGCAAACCAGGTACTTTATATCTATTAAAGTATTTTACTATGGGGAGAGGGGGAGGAGATTTCATGCGTTTGTGACAGCAGCAAGAAGGTCAGAATAATTTGATTCACAAAGAGTTGTTTTGAATTTGGCGTTGTGTTGAGAATATTTAAAGTAACATGCATCTACAATTCAGATTATTGTTATAAGTCTTGCTTTGCCATCCTGAGCAGAGTTACATCCTTCTAAGTCCACAGTGCAACTAAAAGCACTGTACTATTAGTGTCTTAAGATGGGCAGAACCATCACTTATGAAGGGTTACCTGTATTGTCATGTTGCTACAGGTAGGCACTAACAAGGACCTGGTTTATATATGCAGGAGAATCAGGTGGTAGAATGTGGAAGTGGTGTGTTGGATCACACTACTTCAGACTGTAGGTGCTGGGTTCCAAAACATACCCAAAGAACTCCCCAAAACCCTTGCTTTAGACAGAAAAGGAGAAGGGGTTCTAATC
>NW_015205424.1:0-798 GCF_001447785.1 Gekko japonicus | reverse complement strand
TATTTGTTCATGTCTTGCAGCTCTCAGACTTCTGATGTTTCTTCTCTATGGCTCTTATGTTAAGCACGTTTGGCCACCCTTGGCAATACCCTCATCTCCACAAACTGCAAGTAATGTGGTCGAAGGGCCACAAAATGAATGAGGTACAGTCTGTGTCATTTGCATGATAATCATAGACATATATAAAACTAGTGGCCATTCACAATAGTAGATCCTCAGAACAACTGCCTATTTCTGTATGTCATGCTTGCTAGAAGGCCAATCTGAAATTACTATCACCATTATAATCACTTTGCCTCACTTGGAATGATGAAGAGGTTTTACCTTCATTTTTGGCAATGCAAATCCAACCAATAGGGGTACACATTAAGAAATTCCTGAGCTGAAGATATGTGAGGAACTTGCTGGTTCAGTTTGTTACCATGATTTTCTGGAAATGGTAGCACAAATCTGGGATTCTTAGGTATTAAGGAAAACTCCTACACAAATAATCTATATTGTTTTTCATCTTTGGGTGCTGCTAACCAGCTAAGTATACAACAGTTTTTCATTGATTTTAATGTTTTTCTGGGGAATGTCATATCTCCTTTCTAACTGGACCCTTGAAAGGGAAGAGCAGAGAGCACTCTCAGGCAATCACCTTTCGAGACAAGTCACAGAAAGCCAGTTTTCTTTCCTTCAGTCCTTTGTTGTGGCGGACCTCCACAAATAATTAATCAGAAATGACAAGATCCAAAATTGGGCATGAGTAAGGATGGGCTTACTTAAGGATACAGTAGAGGTGAAGAATAGATTCAA
>NW_015205423.1:0-803 GCF_001447785.1 Gekko japonicus | reverse complement strand
GAAGGCTGCCTTGTAGAAAAGCCATGTTTTATGGCAAGAACACATGAAGGAAGTCAAGAGCCCCCTTTGCTATGGCTTTGTAGTGATTTGGCCTGGTTACAGCAGCAAACCTTTTTAGGCTTTGATAGAAAAGTTCAATCAAAATATAGTATACATAAAACTATATAGATTAAGACCCAGAATTCCCCAACAATAAGGATGTGTGCACATGTGTGAGAGAGTGAGAGAGGAGAGAGGAGAGAAAGAGAGATGGATGTGACAAAGACAATGCCAAGTAGGGAAGAAAGCCGGTAGTTAAGTCAACAGGATGCCCTGTATGCTGGCACCAGAAACACTCAAACACTCAAACACCGCTTGCAAATTAGCAATGCCTCCACTCCACCCTGCTGCAAAAAAGAGAGGGCTTAATCTGAGCCAGAGCTCAACCAGGGAACCTACTTCGCGGAATTCAGTACTGCAATGTGTAGAAGTCTAAGCAATAACTGAGTACCTTTTTCGTCCCAGCTAACACAATTACATCCCACACATCACTCTTCTAGACTTTGCGTGCCATTCCTTCTAGTTTTATAAACCAGGGAGAGCGGGGAAGGGAGAATGAAGAGACGGCTATTTCTCGCCCAAGTGAGCGGACTAGTAACAAGGCCACCCTTTGGACACCAGTGTGTGCGCAGTGGGGACTGGAACAGATTTTCCATCTGCCCTGCAAGGCCCCATCTCAGTTGCCCCTCGGCTCGCTTGTCTGCCTCCTCGGCGCCCAGCAGCAGTTGGGAGCACGGGAAAGGAGGAGTCCATCACCAGCGCTT
>NW_015205422.1:0-803 GCF_001447785.1 Gekko japonicus | reverse complement strand
CCCTTGCTGCAAAGGATATATGTTCCAAGATGGCATCCGGAAGGGGCACTACTTAGGCTATTGTATTAAATAAGTCAATTTATTATTTCTTTTATTATTTTTGTATATTTTAACTTTAACCCATAGCTTTTTCACAATTTGTGTTTTGTAATTTCGTAATGGCCAATGGCTAATTACAATAAACTAAACTGAAACTGCTACATCTCCTCATTATTCAAAGAGTCTTGAGCTCCATGTCTCTGATCTCCTGTTAAGGCTAGGATTATCCACTCTGTTCAATCACACTCTCTTTCTCATCATATTCCTGCAGTCCTTTCCTTCCCTCCTCTCTGTTCCACTCTCATCTGATGGCTAACCCTGCCCAGATAATATGAAGCTTCTTAATGAATTTTGCTCCAAGAGTTTCACATTGGAGTTTCCCTTTGAAGTTATTTTATTGAAGGATGGCAGCTTTAATTATAGCAGTGCTTTGTCGAGGAAGACTGAAATGTTCTCCCACTGATTTCTGAGTATCATAATTTCTAATGTCAGATTTGCATCGGTTTATTCTTTTCCATAGGCAGCAACCTATTTGTCTAAGACATTGTGTTGGTTCATTATGAGATATATTATTTTGGAAAATGAATGAGACAATACTGCTGAAGTTATTAGGTCCTGTGAGCATGTTGCCTAGTGTATATGGGAAAATAGTTGGCATCTTGTTAGAGATGTAACTGTTTTTGAAATCTTGAAGCCACAGAAAAAATTAATTTTCCTAGATGGTCTTATTTTTGGTGTTGCTGTAACACCATAAGAGTGGTGTA
>NW_015205421.1:0-846 GCF_001447785.1 Gekko japonicus | reverse complement strand
TGCAGTGGGAAAGTTTGCAAAAGAAAGCTGAAAATCAGCACCCTAAGAAATATCTGTAGAAACACGTTGCTTAGAAGACTTGGGATTAGCAGGATGAAAGCCATATGCAAGATTACCATCCGTATGTAACTATATTAACGACAGCAGAACAGGGACAGTAAAAGTATTATACAAGATGGGAGGAAGCGTTCAGCCTATCCAGTTCTCTTACTGGTGCTCCCTTCTTAAGATGGATCATGTGCAGCAGAGTTATTTTAAAGAACTCAACACACTGCTGAATCAGGAAAGCCTTCCTCCAGTTATGCTTTCAGACAGTACAACTGGCTTGTTTAAATGGCAGAGCCAGTAAAATTTCAGCTATATACATTGAGAACTGAGGAACAGTTGAAAATTTAGATCAATGCATCTTACAGTGCCTTTTGTACAGGGATCCCCATAGAGGCCTTTCTTTCAAGCCTGTTCAGTACAACCAGTGGGCTAATGGGTTTAGAAAGCTGTGTTATCTGAAAAGATTGTACTTTTTGCTGTAGTGGCTGAGAAAATCAACTAAAGCATGTGCTCTTTTTCTGTCTCAGATAAAATAGCCATCATAACAACCTTCTTCTGTATTAGTTGGATCCAATATAACATATCCGCATGCAATTTCTGTAAGCAGAAGTGTTTCTGTAAGCAGAAGAAAAACAAAAAGCCTTGGGTAGAAATTCGAAAAATAAATAAACAAAGAAATGCATTTGTCTCACTTAAAGTCAATGAAGTTTACCCCTATATAATTGACTGCAGGATTGTATCTACAGATCTTTGTGTAGAGCAAGGCAATTATATAATTTTGTGGTGCTATTAATGTAC
>NW_015205420.1:0-815 GCF_001447785.1 Gekko japonicus | reverse complement strand
ATCTGACAAGATCGGGCTACCTTGAGCCAACCAAGTACAGTAGTGGAAAGTGCCGCCGATCCCCAGCCAACATATGGCAACCAGTGTTCCCTCTAAGCTGAGTTCTTGTGAGCCAGCTCACAGGTTTTTAGTCTCCGGCTCACACATTTTTTGCCTTCGCTCAGGAAGGAGGGCCCCACAGCAAACGAATATATGCAGCAGCCAAATCACTGGCTCCCAACTTTAATGCCAGTAGCTCACAAAGAAGAATTTTTGCTCACAAGAACTCCACAGCTTAGAGGGAACATTGATGGCAACCCCATAGTGTTTGCAAGGCAAGAGACGTTCAGAGGGGGTTTGCCTCTGCGTAGCAATCCTGGACTTCCCTGGTGGTCTCCTAACCAGCTATTGACCAGGGCTGAACTTGTTCAGCTTCCAAGACCTGGGCTATCCAGGTCGGGTCCAGAGATGCCCTCCTCTTATTCCAGGGTTTAAGAGCCAGATAGTGTGTGTGTTTGTGTGTGTCCTGTCTTTCCCCTGGACGTTTCGACTTGAGCTGCAGCTGTGCTTAGGAAATCATATCAAGTGTGGTTGCTAAGTGTGCACGTAGTGATCATGCTTGGGGAGAGCACGATAGCAATGGTTAATTCATGTATTTTAAGCAGATTACGTTTATTAGGAGCACTAGATTCATGTCCGGGAGCATTTTAGAGACCAAGATTTCTGGAACAGTAGTTTTTGAGAGTCTAGACAAAGCGACATATATTTGAAAATGAACAGTATATAACTCCATTGAAGAATCATCCTACTGTAACAGTTAGATTTGTCCGGCAGCG
>NW_015205419.1:0-815 GCF_001447785.1 Gekko japonicus | reverse complement strand
CTATTAAATGCATACTCTTAAAGCAATATCATTTGTATTGTTGCATATGTTATACTGTATATTCACATTGTTGTTTGTGTTACTCAGTCTAGTATGGCTAGTCCTATTGCAGCACTCATTAAATGTCCTGTAAGGTTTGATTATCTCTCTCTGTGAATTGCTTCATGTCTCTTTGAGAAATGCAGACTACAAATATGCCAAATGAAATTATACAGGTCCCACTGCCTGAGTAATTCAGAAATTCAGTAATGATTAATGTACTTTTAGATAAAGCAATGTATTTTTAAGCATGACTTTTGGCAATATGATCAAGTGCAAAAATATGTCCTCTGATATGCATGTGTAATCCTTAGAATGTGTATCTCTCTTTTGAATAATCAGCAGTGACAATGTTGGACAGTAAGGTTGTACTTGTAAATGTATACAGCTTTTGCAAGGAAATCCATGTATGCGCTCTCTCTCTCTCTGTGTCTTTCTCTCTCTCACACACAAACACACACACATACACACACATCTCAGCAGTATGATACAGTGGCTCATGAAGCCCTCAAAACTGTCCATGCAAATAAACCACATTTCCTATGTAGAAAACTTCCCTCAGCCCCAGACAACAAAGAGGGTCAAGAGGCAGGGCTAGTGGGAGAGCGGTAGACGCTGGCCTCCTCCTGGTGATGCGCCACTGCTTTCCCTGTTCCTGGGGCTTGGAGAGTTTGTCAGGCCAGGCTGGCAGGCCAGGCTCAACCCCCTCCCCCATTCCTGCCCCTTGGAAGTGTGCGAAGTTCAAATGTTCCCTCAGCCCCAGAGGATGAAGAGGG
>NW_015205418.1:0-815 GCF_001447785.1 Gekko japonicus | reverse complement strand
TTTTTCTACGAAATGACCCCTGTTGCCAGGTGCTTACTGTTTGCCAGCTCCGCTTAAGGTAGCCTGCAGGGCATCAACTAGAGACCAACCTTTTTCCATCATTGCTCCAACCCTGTGGAACAGGACGGCAGAGCAGGTGCAGTGGGGCACTGTCTTTAGGGGTATTTAGGGGCACTGCAAGAGCAGTTTGATGGCTAGGGACTTTTAATGGGGTATAGGCATTTTTAGGGGGGAGGCATTATGTCAGGTTTGATAGGAATGCATACGCTTTCAAAATTTGAGCTTGTAAGCTGCCTTGAACTATGGGGTGGTGGTGGAAAGCTGTGGCAAACTTATGGTGAATCCATAGGGTTTTCAAGGCAAGAGGCACACAAAGGTGGTTTGCCATTGCCTGCCGCTGCGCAGCAACCCGCATGTGCACCCAACGGAGCATGCGCATTTGTCATGTACACAAAAATAAAAAACAGTTTGCTGCGGCGCGCGCTTCTTCGTTGCGCGCCGGCTTGTCCTGTGATCGGCACCTCTCCCTTGCCATGGAACCTCCATGGAACCTCCACGGTACCTCCACAGGAGGTCTGATCACGTAACTGCGCAGTAGTTTGCCCCAGGGCAAACAGCCACGCTTCTCCTCTGCAGTTTCCTGCCCGTGTGACCGGGGCCTGAGGGAGACAAGTGTGCTGTGATTGGAGGATGACTGAGAGTGTGGGAGGAGTTTTTGAAGTGACTCTGTGTGTGTGTGTGGACGTCAATTGGAGTTAGTCATTTATTCAGTTGGTGAGTCAGTCGGTCAGTGATATGACAGAGTTCTGTGTGGA
>NW_015205417.1:0-857 GCF_001447785.1 Gekko japonicus | reverse complement strand
CATTGGCTTCTCTTATGTTTTTATGTACGAAAAAAAGACTATTTCATAAATTCTAACTTCAGGTTGCTTGGCTTGGCCATACAGCAGGGGCTGTAAGGCAAAATTAAACCCCGAGGGACACCGCTTTCAATAACAGCCATGAAACAGCCCTTCATCATATTAAGCTGCCCTGGTCTCAGTAGCCCAGCCTAGCCTGAATTCAACAGATCTCAGAAGCTAAGCAGGGTCAGTCCTGGTTAGTATTTGGATGGGAGACCACCAAGGATGTCCAAGGTTGCTACTCAGAGGCAAGCAGTGGCAAAGCCACCCCTGAACGTCTCTTGCCTTGAAAACCCTACGGGGTCGCCATAAATTGGCTGTGCATTTACGGCCCTTTCCACCACCAAGATTAAGTGAAGAAGAAGCAGAGGAGATTGGATTTATACCCCGCCCTTCACTAAACGAAAGGAGTCTCAGAGCAGCTTACAGACTCCTTTCCCTTCCCCTCCCCACAACAGACACCCTGTGAGGTAGGTCGGGCTGAGAGAGCTCTCCGGAGAACTGCCCTTGAGAGAACAGCTCTGAAAGAACTTGTGACTGACCCAAGGGTCACCCACCTGCCGTCATGTGGAGGAGTGGGGAATCAAACCCCCGTTCTCCCAGATTAGAGCCCGCACTCCTAACCACTGCACCGAACCGGGAAATTAACTTGATGCCTCCCTTTAAGTTTCAGAACGAAAGTCGGTGTAGAGAAGAGCAAGATTCTTGTTCTGACAAACTACTATGCTAACTCTGGAGCCAGGTTTGGATTTCCCCAAAAGACAACCCTACTCACTTAATTCCACTCGCGTCCAAAAGGGAAGGTACCTTGAAAAAGG
>NW_015205416.1:0-830 GCF_001447785.1 Gekko japonicus | reverse complement strand
ACGGACTGGCTAACACCACGAAAGATATTATAGTATCCCAAAGGGGGAGACCTGAGTCAGAGTGGAAAGTCGTAGTGATTGATTCCCTTACTGCCCCCCCCACTGTTATTTTCCTCCATGTGAGCAACGAAGCATCCCATTTCCGTTTCAGTGCCAAGGCAGCTGTTGGAGGAAGTGGGCCGCGATTCCCACGAAGACCCCTTCTCGATCTCGGACTACACGCATGGTAAATAAACGTTCCTTCCTTAATTATCAGTAAAATTTTAGCATTAGCTGGTAGAAAACGTGCCTGCCTCTCACTGCCATGTAGGGCAAGGGAGAAGGTTCTTACTGAACGAGCTGTAGCTGTCTGGTTGACTTTGTCTTTCCCATCCATGGGCCATGGCACAGCTGGAGAGGGAATTTCTTTTCTTGTCTGCAATGAAGTGCCCTGGTTCGGGAGGAAACCCAGAAGCCTTTGGGTGATCTCCCTTCCCAGGAGGTAAAAGGTGAAGGTAAAGGTTCCCTTGCTCGAAAGCCAGTCAAATCCGACTCTGGGGTTGCGGTGTAATCCATATTTTCAGGGCTTTTTTCCTGGGGGAATGCACCAGAACGGAGTTCCGGAACCTCTTCGACAACATTCTTTTTAAAATGTTGAAAAGTTCATGAGTTTTCAGTATACAGATTGAAAACTTCATTTTCCTCTTGAGAGTTCTGGCACCTTAAAAAAAAAGAAAGAAAGAAACCCCTGCAGATTTTGCCTTTTCTGCCTGCACAGCACTCCCTGTGTTCTCAGCTCTGCCCTGGAAGTCATGGCGAACATCTGAACCACTCCTCTTAGCAAAGTCTGA
>NW_015205415.1:0-843 GCF_001447785.1 Gekko japonicus | reverse complement strand
TCTGCCTGTAAAAAGGGGCTGGGAGCTTGTTTGCTACCAAACCAGAGATCCTGAATGGCTTTTCTGCTTTATTACTGCAATCAGAATGGTCTTGTTTTATGTTTCAGTCCTTCTGCTCACAATGTTTCAAAAGGAAGGCTATGGAGGACAGGTCCTTTGTTGAACCTGCGTGTCCAGTGGGAGACTCAACCCACTGAGTTCCTCTGCTGGGACAATTCGAAAGAGAAACCGTGCACCCTTGGCAGAGAACGAAGGACACAAACAGGGCAGGTGCCTCTCACCTGACTGGCAAAGGCTTCGTTGATTTCAAAGATGTCAATATCCTTCACAGTCAGACCTGCACATGAGGGAGAGAGGTTGTGACCAACAAGCTTACAATACAAATCATAATACATCCAACACCTGAACTAAATTCATTGCGTGCTGTGCATTAAATCTTGATTACAGTCTTTGTATAACTGGTGCACACAAATCTCTCACACAGTGTCTCTCTTGGCTAATCACCCTAACCACGAGAAATGGCTCTGTTAACGATTGGGATAAATCATTAGCGCAAGCAAAACCTCCTAATGCCCATCTGTAGCAGGAAGCCTTTTCTGGCTCGAGATGGAAAGCCAGGTTCCTTCTGTCATACAACTAGTTCCGGGAACCCTAAATCAGGTTTGCTTCTCATTTGCCCGTGGCTAAACGACCTGGCGGTGAACCAGCTACAGATATCTGTTCACACCACACGCACACACATTGGTTGGTGGTGCGCCCGCCGGCGAGCTGTGCCACCTGAGCTCACGCCAAGCGACTCACGGCTCATCTGCATACTCAAGACCAAATTGTTGCTTGGGTGGA
>NW_015205414.1:0-872 GCF_001447785.1 Gekko japonicus | reverse complement strand
CTGGCCCTGGTAGCAGCATATTTAGCAACTTTTGGGGTGTCTGCTTTTAGAAGCACTCAGGGCTCTTTTTGTAGAAAAAGCCCAGCAGGGACTCATTACCATAATAGGCCACACCCAACAGCAGGAACTCATTAGCATATTGGGCCACACCCCTAGCAGCGCAGCACAGCTCATTTGCACATTAGACCACACACCCATGTTATCAGAAGTGTGGTTATCCACCCACACCCACCTTTTGCTTGTTATTCTGTTTACCTTGTTTGTTGTCAAAACCCAGGGCCTTTTTTGTAGCAGGAACTCCTTTGCATGTTAGGCCACACACGCCTAATGTAGCCAATCCTAATGAGTTTCTGCTGTTGGGCGTGGCCTATTATGCTAATGAGTTCCTGCTAGGCGTGGCCAACTTGGGAGCCAGCCGGAACTCCGTTCCTGTGCGTTCCTGCCCAAAAATAGCCCTGGAAGCACTGCTTTAGAAGTAAAAGCACTGCTTCTGTTTTTACTCACATCTCTTCCTGTTTCTTCCTTGCTGTGACTCCTTGTTGTCTCCTTCCCACTTTTCTGCCTCCTTGTTGTCTCCTTCCTCCTGCTTTTTTCTAGCCTAGTGCTTCTCTGGCGCACACAGACCTGTACTTTCTAGGCTGCTTTCTTATGACCTGTTAAGGCCCTTCAGTGCCCCCTTCTCCTCCGCAGCCGTGCTCCCAGGATGGGCCTGAAGCTGCAACTTGAGCATGGGCTGCTTTTTTGGCCTAGGCCACCTCTTGCTTCCAGCATGCTGCCTTTCAGCCCTGCCCACACAAATTGCCAGGTTGGGTGGCAGTTGAAGCCTTCTCTTGGTCTCTGTGGCATCTTCTGGGCCACAAGGCCCCAGGTAA
>NW_015205413.1:0-826 GCF_001447785.1 Gekko japonicus | reverse complement strand
CTTAGAGGGAACACTGCCTGTGACACCACTGAACTGGGAGCCCCATCCCCAGGATGCCATCTTTTTACTGAAGACCAATCTTGAAACATCTAGAGCCCTTTGTAATATTGTAAATGACTGTTTTATTTTGCTTTTAACTTGTTTTATGTATTGGCATGTGCCCTATTTGTGAGCCGCCCTGAGCCCTCTTGCGGGGAGGGCGTGCTAGAAATCAAATAATAAAGTAAATAAACAAACAAAAGAGGCTAATGTGATCTTGGGGTGTATCAGCAGAGGCATAACATCCAGATCAAAAGATGTCATTGTCCCACCGTACACTGCCTTGGTCAGGCCGCACCTGGAGTCTTGTGTGCAGTTCTGGAGGCCTCACTTCCAAAAGAATGTGGACAGAATGGAGCAGATGCAGAGGAGAGCGAGGAGGATGATCGGGGGCCTGGAGACCAAGCCCTGCGAGGAAAGGCTGAGGGACACCTTGGGAATGTTCAGTCTGGAGAAGAGGAGGTGGAGGGAGGGGCATGATTGCTCTCTTTAAGTCTTTGAAGAGCTGTCCCTTAGAGGAGGGCAGGGAGCTGTTCCTGTGGGCAGCAGAGGAGAGGACTCGCAAGAATGGGTTTGAATTAAGGGTGGGAAGGTACCGGCTGCATCGTAGGAAAAACTTTTTGACAGTCAGAGTTGTGCAACAGTGGAATCGGCTGCCTCGGGAGGTGGTGAGCCCCACCTCCCTGGCAGTCTTTAAGCCGCGGCTGGACTAACACTTGACAGGGATGCTGTAGGCTGATCCTGCCTTAAGCAGGGGATCGGACTAGATGGCCTGTCTGGCCCCTTC
>NW_015205412.1:0-813 GCF_001447785.1 Gekko japonicus | reverse complement strand
GCCTTGAAAGTTACTATAGGATCCCCATGCTGCCAGAAAAGAGGCAAAAGGACTTTGAGCTGATGCTATAGGATGAACCAGCAAGGGTGGGTGGAACCATGTACTAGGATACTTCCTCAAAGCAACCTTAGTCACACTAATTGGGACCTGGGCACTATATGTACTAAAAAGTTTAAGAATCAATGGAATTAATGAGTGCTATCGTGGCGGCTTTGAGATATGTAGCTGAACAAAAAAATCTAGGGGATTTTCTTTCTGAGTACAGAAATTTTGTTACAAGGAGGAGAAAAGGAACTTAGAACATTTCTTTTTTTAATATAAATATTTTAATTGATTTTTACATAGTTTACATTCCTTAGACATTGTTAACATATATTATCTTAGTGTTTACATGGTTTACATTCCAACACATTGTTAACATATATTGTAGAGTCTCATACATTTAACCTCTTCATCCATTCATATACCTTAGCCCATCTTTTATTTAATACTTTTTTCATTTTTATTTTGCAACTTTTCTAAGGAAGTAACAAGCAGGTGGTAGACTGCTCATTTCAAGAAAGGATGCTCAAATACCTGTTCGCCAGCCATGATCAGGGAGCCAGTTTTTTGATGGACTGTTTATCATCATGTTCATGGCTGTCTGGTGGATGGTTTTCCCTACTCCTTCCTAAAAGTGTAGTATAAGACAAGCTGCTTTTCATGCACACATGTTCTCAGAGCCACATATGGAATTCCACTCCCACTCTCCATAAAGCGAGCTATGATTCTTCTCACAAAACAATCTATTCCCTTTTGTCACATAAGTAAATA
>NW_015205411.1:0-839 GCF_001447785.1 Gekko japonicus | reverse complement strand
AAGGTTTTGAATTGAATTGAATATTTTGTTGAATTTGGATCTGACTCTCCCCATGTGTCTCACACTTTGAAAAAGGATTGTGTGGCTTTGTCATGATGTACTCCATCAGTGATGGAACCTCCTCTTTTTTGGGGTCATGTTCCCTAACGTTATAACATCATAACATTGTTTTTAAAAAGGCTGGATGCATTGTGGAGGACAGCATGGTCGCCACCATTTCAAAGGTCCCCTGTTCCTCTTTAGTCGTCCACTAAGAAAATGGCCGGCGATCGTCGAACTGAGTGCACCAATTCATAACAACGTTATTCAGTCACTACGAAGCACGCTAAATGTGTCATCATGTACTTCGTCGGCGAAGGAACCTCCTTTTTGTGCATGTGCAGTAACATTATAATATCATAACATTGTTTTTAAAAGGCTGGATATATTGTGAGGAACAGCATGTTTGACGCCATTTCAAAGGCGCCATTTATCCTTACTAAGACGCCATTTATCCTTACTTAGCCACCAACTAAGAAAATGGCCTGCGAAGATTCCCACAAAAACCTCATGAAAATAGTATTCCATTTGTGATCATCAAACTGAATACAACAATTCATAAGAATGCTATACAATCAACCCAAAGCACTCTAAATGGAACCATTGCCCATGTTGAGTTTCCATTATTATCAAATCAATTATATAAATCCATTATTTTCAGATGTTTAAAAGACTGAATTGTCAAAGAAAACATACTTGGAGCTATGGGGGGGGGGGATAAGAAAAAAATACAAGTGCCAAAACCTACCTAAAGGAAGGAAGGAAGGAGCAGAAAGGAACTTCATGGATGGGTAATTGCA
>NW_015205410.1:0-828 GCF_001447785.1 Gekko japonicus | reverse complement strand
CCGTCATAAACGATTCTTCCCGTGCAGACTCGGTGAGAAACATTCCTGTCGCCAGCCACGGCCCGCGTTCCTCCCCGGCTGAACTGAGCGGTTCCAACCACCGACTGCTGCGGGAACGGAAGTCGTCGGCCCCCTCGCACTCCAGCCAGCCCACCCTCTTCACGTTCGATTCGCCCACGAACCATATCCGGACCACCCTTTCCGCCAGCGCCCCACAAGACTATCTCTTCCTACACCAGTGCATGAGCAGGAAATCGGAAACCAGGTAGGCCGCACTTACTTGACTAAGACGTTGTCACTGGAGATGAGCGTAGCCTACCTCAGAGAGAGAGGTTGGTCCCTAGAAAGCTATATAAGCAGGGGTCGTTTTGTAGAAAAAGAGCTAGGGGAACTCATTAGCATAGCTCATTAGCATATGCCACACCCCCTGCCATCACCGGAAGTGTGTCATAAGGCCACACCCACCACTCAGTCTTAGTCTTAAAGGTTAGTCTTAAAGGTGCTATTTGAACTCTTGGACTATTTTGCAGCAACAGACTAACACAGCTACCTCGGGGAAGCTCCTGGATGGGGCTGGGAGTCCTTGCGGAGGCCACGTGGAGTGGCCTCAGCCAGGCAGAGGGGGAGGACACCAACCTACCCTCCTGCTTCTTCCTCCTTCTGCAACAGAATGAGGCTGGAAGCAGGGGGTGGCCGGAAGCAGGGGGTTGGGGTTCGTCATGTGCCCCGCCCCCCACACCTCACCTGGGGGAACGGCGATCCCCTGCGATACCCCCGAATCGACCTCTGTATATAAGGTTGGAAAGAAATATTCTTTGTCAAATCTGC
>NW_015205409.1:0-828 GCF_001447785.1 Gekko japonicus | reverse complement strand
ACAGTTACGAAGTTTCTCCTGATATTGAGTCGATAACGACTCCCTTGTAATTTCACCCATTAGACCTAGTCTTGCAATCCGGAGCAAGAGAGAATAGATCTGCTCCATCCTCTACATGACAGCCCTTCAAATGCTTGAAGACTGCAATCGTGTCCCCTCGAAGCCTTCTCTTTCCCAGGGTCATTCATTCGTAGAGTCCCCATCATTCAGAAGTCGCTTGACGGAACAGAACACACACAGGTATTCTTGAGATGGTGGCCTGCGGAACCTCTAGTTGCGTCTCACCTGGTACTATCCCACGGAGAACATCTCAATCTTACCTGAAAGTGCTTCTGGCCTAGCACACGGGCTCCCTTGCCCGTTTCTAGTAGCACTCACTCCGACAGTTAAGGGATGCAGAGCACCACGCCATCTCCAAACACTGTGCAACAGGGACACCCCCCCTTGCGGTCAGAGTGCTGCTGGGACAACCCATGAGGTCTTCAAGGGCAGGGGAGGCAGGCTAGAATGGCTCAGTCCCCCCATCCCGATGCTCACCAGTCACCCCGTTTGATTTGGGGGGGATCTTACGTGTTTGGTATGCCTGGTGATGAAGGTTTAGGATACGGAATGAAACTAGGTTCTGTTTTGGCGCCCGCTCCTAAACCGCTGGCACCTCAAGCACTATGACGAGGGGTTCCCTACCCCACCAGCCCAGGAAGCAGAGGCTAAACAGAGAAGACAAACAACTAAAGAGCCACATATTTGGGCAACCTGGGCCTGGATCTTATCCAGCAGTTTTCACTGCTCCATATTTTGAATGGGAGCGGTGGCACAGGGGATTTATCC
>NW_015205408.1:0-833 GCF_001447785.1 Gekko japonicus | reverse complement strand
TGCTTTCGTTACTTTGTTTGGATCATCTTTAACAATTCAGATCCCCCTCGTACCTACTCTTGTTACATTCTAAAACTCCCCAAACTGTTTTTCAGGAATTCAGCCGCAACCCAGTCTTGACACACGAGTCTGCTTGCTGTCACATTTAATTTGGCATTTAGTTTTCTCTCCAGCGCCTCTACGTAACACCATAGCTACCCAACCCACATTATACATTCAACGTGGATTCCTGTTTTCTGATCAAAACAGGAAACAGAGCTGAGGGGGGAAATGTACACTTCTGTCTGCGGGGGGTTCATCTTGTTAGACGGATCCTGTAGGAATCTCTCATTCACACCCAAAATCAATCACTTAACATAACCTTGATTCCATGTGCCTATTTCAGCTCTTAAAAAAAAAAAAAACCAAACCAAACCTGGTAGAAAGACTTGGGATTTGTCTTCCTATTACACCATAAGCAGAATTACAAAGGCAAAAGTCTCTACAGTTTTCCTCAAGGATTCTTCTAGGAGACCACTATTTACGCATTTAAAATATTTATACCCCATCTTAGTTCTAAGGCGATACGGTAGCTAATAAAGTCACATCAAGTTATGAACACATGAAACAATTCAGTCCATCAAGAAGACAAAAACAACACTCAGGACAAAAACACAGCCCAATCTACCAAAACAGTCAGCCCTCTATGGAATGCCCTCTGAAAGTAACAGTACACCCCATTTGCAGAACCAACGGTTCAATTACTCCTGTTTGAGAAGTAAACCAGTTGTGAATGTCCAGCGTCTAGAAAAAGGAATGGAATCGTTTTTGTCTGCCTGAAACGGCAGCAGCCA
>NW_015205407.1:0-838 GCF_001447785.1 Gekko japonicus | reverse complement strand
AGGCAAAGCACCCCTGATTTCTCCCAAAGAGTTAATGTGAATACTAAGAGGATTATTCCATCTTGCAGGTGCTAGTATTTGTGCCTCTCAGCCTACATGGTCCTTATCATCTTCAAGGCCAGAGTTAGGAAAGTGATAATTGGCACTTCTTGAGAACCTGTGGCCCACCGGATGGGAGGGGGGAGTCAGAGGGATGATGTAATCTTCTAGACAGTTCTAGCCAGAATGTGTCCTGATTGGATCATTACCATCACCTGACACCAGTTGGCTCAAGACTATAATTTATTAAGAGACTGAGTGAAGGAGGCTAGCTTTGGGGATTTGGGGTGAGTTGAGGTCTGGACTATGATGTGCTCTCAGTGTAATGCGTGACTACGTAGAGAATGTTTAAGCCATTGCCTCCAGCTTTTCGAACTTTAAGACTGTGCCATCTAATGCAAGGTTATTGCCCCCACAGTTGGAATGAAAAAATGGACACAAAAGATGGATTTAACAAGGGCCAGTTCATTAACTAGTTATAACTGAAAACCAGTGAGGGGATGTTAGACTTTGCAGAAAGGACAGGGCAGGTGTCAGCTCCTGACCACCTCCCATTCCTCCATGGGTGAGTCACCTGCCCCAATTTAGAGCCATCCTTGTGGTTCTCAATCAGCAGCCTGGCATATTAGATGCACCACTGGCCCGCCACCCCAGAAGCCACACGGATTGCCACGATACGCTGAGCCCAGGTGTTCCAACGTAGATCCTCATTCCCAGCCCTGAGCCATAGGACCCGAAAGCTGTTCCTGGAGGACCCCTTATTTCGAACCGGAAGACTGCCCAGGTGCTCACTATTTCT
>NW_015205406.1:0-830 GCF_001447785.1 Gekko japonicus | reverse complement strand
CCAGCTCATCAGGGGAGGAAACACACTCCTGAGGTCCTCTGCGCAAACTCTCCAGCCTTGCTTCAGATGCGAGGCCTTTGTCCGTCTCCGCCGTAGTCTCTCTGAGATTCTTGGCTTCTTTGGCAGAGGGAAAGAAAAGAAAGTGACCATTCTGATATGGGGAAGGGAGGAAAGGAATCCAAGGAAGAGGAATACTTCTTCTGGAAGGACGGAACCATGGTCAAGGTAAAGGCCCACGATCTGAACCAGTACAAGGGGGATGTAGCCATACCAGATCACCGTCAGAGAGGATGGTCGTAATCCCATCTGGGAGAAGGGCGTGTCGTAAAGGCTGGAAACTGAGAAATCGGGATCTGGTCCCTTCCAGAGTCTTTCTGAGGGCCTCTCAGCCCCGCCTCGGCCACAGGCCAGGACACCCTCTCTGGCTTGGGTGAGAGCCACCACACTGGCCACGCTGAGCCATCGTTTTCACAACCACCCCACCTCCCTGAGGTCCCCGGGGAGTGTGTGTGGAGAGGGTAGCTGTTCAGTCCTCACAACCACATGTTGCTTTTCAATATTTTGATTCATGCATCATCCCAATGGCAGCAATTCGCACCTTTGGCACCTATGAAAGGTCCTTACCCAGAGAGGCCACGCTCCCGTAGTTCTCCAGCATGACGTCCCTGTAGAGAGCTCTTTGGCCCGGATCCAGCAAGGCCCACTCGGCCTCGGTGAAATACACGGCCACCTCCTCAAAGGAAAAGGGAGGCTGAAAGGAAAAGCAGATTCCCTCGTCAGAGATCAGTCCGGGAAGAGACCACACTCTCCACGGGGGCATTCTGGGAGGG
>NW_015205405.1:0-827 GCF_001447785.1 Gekko japonicus | reverse complement strand
TTCCCTATGAAGAAAAGTTAAAGAGGTTACGGCTTTTTAGTTTGGAGAAAGGGTGACTGAGGGATGACATGATAGGGGCTTACAGAATTATGCATGGGATAGCTGCTTGCCCGCCGCCTCGCTGATGTGGGGATACAGGGGCTTGCCTTATAGTGGCTTGTCTCTTTTCTCCGAGGTCGGGGACAAAGGGTGGCACTAGGGGAACAGTGGTCCAGGAGATGCCCACTTGAGTGTGGGGTGCCTCAGGGCACTGCGCTTTCCCCGATGTTGTTTAACATCTATATGCGCCCCCTTGCCCAGGTGGCTAGGAGGTTTGGGTTGGGTTGTCATCAGTACGCTGATGACACCCAGCTCTACCTGATGTTGGACGGCCAGTCGGACTCCAGACTGGAAGATCTGGACCGGGCATTGCAGGCCATGGCTGGTTGGCTCAGGCTGAGCCGGTTGAAGCTGAATCTGGCGAAGACGGAGGTCCTATCCCTGAGTCGTGGAGGTAAGGGGTTGGGGCTCCCGCTCCCGACCTTCGATGAGGCACTATTAGTGCCAGCGTCGGAGGTTAGGAGCTTGGGAGTGCGCCTGGATCCCCTTCTGACGATGGTTGAAGCTGAATCCTATCCCTGAGTCGTGGAGGTAAGGGGTTGGGGCTCCCACTCCCGACCTTCGATGGGGTGCTATTAGTGCCAGCGTCAGAGGTTAGGAGCTTGGGAGTGCGCCTGGATACCCTTCTGACGATGGAGGCCCAGGTAGCGGACTTTTACCATCTTCGGCTGGTTCACCAGTTGGTTCCCTTCCTCGGCCGCTGCGACCTGGCTACGGTGATCCATGTG
>NW_015205404.1:0-970 GCF_001447785.1 Gekko japonicus | reverse complement strand
GTTCACTGATTCCTAAGATATCAATGTTCCGTCTTGGAGTCCCTTGGACTGCAAGAAGAACAAATCAGTCAATCCTCAAAGAAATCAACCCTGACTGTTCCCTGGAAGGCCAGATAATGAAACTGAAGCTCAAATACTTTGGCCACCAAATGAGAAGGGAGCACTCACTGGAGAAGACCCTGATGCTGGGAAAGATTGAAGGTCAAAGAAGACGGGGACGGCAAAGGATGAGATGGTTAGACAGTGTCATAGATGCAACGAACATGAAATTGAGCAAACTTCAGAGGACAGCGGAAAACAGGAGGGCCTGGCGAGATCTTGTCCATGGGGTCGCGAAGAGTCGGACTCGACTGTGCGACTGAACAACAACAACTTGGTAACCCTAATTGTACCCCACTGAGGTCCCTGTCTTCTTCAGGCTCCATCCCCAAATCTCCAGAAAACCTGGAACTGGAATCCCTAACCCGACCCCCAACACCTGCCAGTGGCCAAGAGGGACGTGGCAACCCTAGGCTCTTAGAAGCCCTGCCTTAGGCCCAACCACTGTAGCAGAAATCTGTGTATTGCCTTCTGTCAATGTACTATTTTTGCAGAGTCAGCTGCAAAATTAGATGAACATGGTGCCGTAAAACTGGACAGTTCCACACCATGTTGTACATGGGTTGCCAGTCTGAATACCACCCCAATTTTTTAAAAGCACCTCCACATAGAAAATTAACATATCAGTGAAAAGGCTAAAGCGGGGCCTCAAAAAGTACATATAGTGAAAAAAAGAAAGTGGGCATTCTCAGACATCCTCTCCAATGTACATTTCTTGTAGAACCAATGCAAATACCATGTTGTTCTGAATATACAACCTCATTTTGATGGTTAAAAGAGAGGCGATGTAAGTAGGGATGCCATGAATTCTGCAACGAACGTCCTCACCAATCAAAAATATCATATGCGATTGTAGCAATCAGACATGGGC
>NW_015205403.1:0-828 GCF_001447785.1 Gekko japonicus | reverse complement strand
TTGAATGTATATGTGAGACGCACAGGGAGCCAGTGTGGCACAGTGGCTAGAGTGTCACACTAGGACAGGACTGCCCCCCCCCCTTAAGATTGTGAGCAATGTTGGAACTCCAACACAGCATGGCAGGCAAAGGCACAAAATGGCTGCACAAGGAGGTGGAGCCAGTCACAAAATGGCTGCCGCAGCTTCCCTTCAGTCACAAAGTGAAGATTCTTGTACTGTGGTGGCAGCTGCCGCCGAAGCAACATTTTTTAAAAAATACACACAGCCAATCAAATCTCCAATGGCAAATAAGAAGCCCTGCCCCTAGGGTTGCCAGAGGGTCTAACAAAAATTCTGGACACGCTGGATAACTATCTGTCAACCTCCCCGCAATACACACACACACATGCAATCAGAAAGAAAAAAACCCTCTCTCCCTTGAATAGCAGCTTATGTGCGGAAGTGAGCCACCGCTCTGCCCGCTTCCTAAAAAGGTCTGGTGGGTCTCCAACATGGGTCTCCACCAGACCTATTACAATTTTGTGGGGCCTGCAAAACGGAGCCGTTCCGCCAGGGCTTTGGCTGAGGCAGCGGGCATCTACCAGCTGGCCTCCCTATTGCTGCCTGCATAAGCTCACGATGGCTCGGCGCCAGCCTACCCATTCCGGCCGTAGGTACTGAAACTAATATACTGCACTGCCCACTTTAAATGCTTTATGGTTCCATTGTACTGTTTTAATATTGTTATTTATCATTTTTAAAAAATCTGTTTTAAGACTGTATTGTATTTATTGTCACGAGCCGCCCAGAGACCGCTTTGCGGGAAGGGCAGGATATAAATCGAAA
>NW_015205402.1:0-840 GCF_001447785.1 Gekko japonicus | reverse complement strand
CCCCAGCCTCCAACCCCAAATCTCCAGGAACTTGGAGTTACCAATCCTAGATATGGATGGTTTGCTATGTTAAAAGCTTGAGTTGGATTCTTTAACATTGGAACTCAAGCTAGTAGTGTTAGGAGGACATCAGCCCAAGAATTTCTGTGGCAGAGACCCCTCTGTTCCTGAATCTGCACTTCTGTCATATACAGAGATACAAGCCAATCCTCATTTATCATGGCTTGTTTCTGATTTGGCTTGGGGTGTGCGTGTGTGTTTATGGCTGAAAGGGCTAAGCTTATTTCCTCTCTTTCCCCTGATTTGTCTGCAGTTAGGGCCACGCCAATGTTCCCTCTAAGCTGTGGAGTCTTGTGAGCTGAAATTCTACTTTGTGAGCTACTGGCACTAAAGTTGTGAGCGAGCGATTTGGCTGCTGTATAAATTAGTTTGCTCTGGAGTCGTCCCTTCCTGAGCAGAGGCAGAAATGTGTGAGCCAGAGGCTAAAAAACTGAGCTAGCTCACACTAACTCAGCTTAGAGGGAACACTGACCACCATATGCCTGCCAGGGTTGGGTCATCTCCTGTCTCTCTAGGAGTCACTTAGGGAGAGGACTGACATCATTTCTGGGTTTCCCCGGAAATGGTATTATGCCGTCGTCAATGGTAGCCCCTCTGCCTTCCCGCCAGTCACCCACTGGTTGTCAGGCTAGGCCTGCCAACCCTGAGAGGGCAGGTGGGTTACCTGTCACCAAGGGAAGGGGGACCGTGGGCCTTTATTTAAAGGGGCCTGTTTATATTTGTGGTATCAGGAAACACTGATCACAAAACCTTTACCAGTCAAACTGTCTGGAATATAAA
>NW_015205401.1:0-823 GCF_001447785.1 Gekko japonicus | reverse complement strand
AAGCAGCCATTTTATCCTGGGAAACTGATATCTGTAGTCCAGAGGACATTGCTTGTAATACTCGGAGGTCTCCAGCCCCCACCCAGAGGTAGATATCCAAATACAACATCCGTGACAAAAATAACGAAGAGTCAATAAAGATATGTGTGCAAAATCATTTACTGTAGTAATTCTGTAGAAAATTATCTTCTCTTAAATGATTTTGCACACACATTCGTTATTTTTGTCACGGATGTTGTGTTCGGACTTCCACCTCTTCCCGTGATCTCGCGTTTTTGGTTCCCACCCAGAGGTAGGCAGATTTTCTCCTGCCCTCAACCAGAGTGACAGCGGGCACTGGGAGCTGGGGGGCAGGAGATATCCTGCTCCTGACGGGTAAATGGTAAGCCTAGTTGGTGGGCGGCATTCGACGTGGTCAGCCACCACACGCACAGACCCGCCTTAGCACTTTGAAAGCTTTGAAGCTGCTACATCTGGCAGCGCCAGGCTAGAGGAAGCTGCTGCTTCTGTATTTCAGGCCTGCCTCCCGAATGGGTGGCGAGTTTCCTGACTCTTCCTTGTAGTTCGCAAAAAATAATCCAAGCCAGGCCCTCCTGCTTTTAAATTACAAATGCTCTAGAGTGGGTTTCCCCTCAAACCCTTGCTTTAATTTCTTTTTTTTTTCCCCTTGTAACACCCTCTCGTTGTGACAAATTATGCCATTTGATGTCATCTCCAATGATGTGGTACAGAAAGTTAAAAGGGGTGGGGACACTTTACAATATATGGCAAGCTTATTTTTTGAAAAATAACCAACCACATAAGACAGCAAGTTAAAGTCATT
>NW_015205400.1:0-852 GCF_001447785.1 Gekko japonicus | reverse complement strand
GCCCCTTTAATCCGGTTGTGGAACGTTTTGCCTCGTGCCTATATCGGAGCAAACTGCTAGTCTGAACTCAGCCAGACTTTGTACGCAGGGCCGGCTCAAGGTGTTTCTGCGCCCTAGGCGAGGCTGCCTTGTGGTGCAGATGCCAACCTCCTGGTGGGGCCTGGAGACCTCTGGAGCCAGCCACCCTTTTGCTACCACCGCCACCGCCTCCCCCCCGTAGCTGTCAGACCCAGCGAGCACGCCCCACATGTTCCTGCAGCGCCCTCCAAGATGGAAGAGAGATTTCTCTCGTGCTCCGCTTCCGAAGGCAGTTTGGGAGGGAGGGGGGGGATCCTGTCTCCAGGCAGGGGATGCTCACCGGATACCTCTCCCCAATTAGTGAAGTGCTGACACTTGGAGAGCTGCTTGCGGGCTTTTGGCGGCAGCGGGGGGGAGGCACAGCTCGGCGCCCCATCCAGGGCCCAGCACTCTAGGCGAATGCCTAGTTCGCCTAGTGGGTGAGCCGGCCCTGTTTGTACGGTCCTTCACTTCCAACAATGCTGCGTGCATGTGACTGCTCTAAGTTCGCCACGTAAGCTACATGGCAGAGTGGGAGATTTGAACCTGGGTCTCCCGGATCTTAGTCCAACCAGGATTCTTGACTGCTTGGAGAAAAATAACCTTTTCCTTTTGAGGCTTAATATGTGGAAATGAGCAGCTGAAACACTGAAGTAAATAACACCACCTGCTTAATAACATTCCATTAAGTTTCTCTTGAAGGGACTCTGCATTTTTCTCCAGGTTGTTGGCAATCCTAAATCTGACCCTCTAACTACGATACCATTACTTTTTCTCATATCATTTCCTTAGCAT
>NW_015205399.1:0-821 GCF_001447785.1 Gekko japonicus | reverse complement strand
TGCCCCACTCCTGGACCACCGGAGAAGACAGTCTCTCCCGAGGTCATGGTTTGGTCATTCAATTCACAAACCTGTATTGTAAAGCACAGAATCTCTTGTTGTTTGTTTCCTTGGCACCTGACTGTAAGTGACTGACATTGGATGCATTGCACTGCCAAGTTCTTGCACCAGCGCCATGAACAGCATCTATCCAAGAAGTGATTCCTGGAACTGATCACAAGAGTAATAGGGTTTGTGGGACACCACCAAAGGCACAGATACTAAAGCAGTAAATCCACTAAAAAAAATCTCGAACTGATTTTCTTGTTTATTGTCTATTTTCCCACACATTTTTGCAATGGAAAGCTATAAATGGCTGTGGCCTTCCATTGACTATATACTTAAGTGTTCATCCATTGGGATTGTGCATACACATTTTCCTACATGGAAGCAATGTCAAAGGGAAAAAATCCATTATGAACTTTTTTTTTGGTCTTGTAACTATCATATCTGAAGATGCTCACAGGCCCATAGCTACAGTGGGGCATTTTGGGGCCAGGCCCCCTGACTTACCACCCAGGCCTCCCAACTTCCCATCCACATGGTTTATTTTATTTTATTTTTCACACACACCACAGCCTTGCCACACTGAACCATCATCCTGCCCTGCCTACCGGCACCCTTTCCTCTTGCCTCCCTCTTGCCGATTTAAAAAACTTTTACTCTCTCGTCATTCCTGACACAGCCTGAGTTTGTGTACGGGGTGCCCCCCGAACGTATTTAAATGCCCTCGAAGTAAAAAATCTTGGCTCCAGCCCTGGATACTCACAAATGAAAAAAAA
>NW_015205398.1:0-823 GCF_001447785.1 Gekko japonicus | reverse complement strand
TAGAGTCCGCGCACTTAACCACTTAACAAGGTCACTGGAAATGACAATAATAGTAGGAAAAGTTGAAGGCAGCAGAAAAAAAGAGGGAGACCTAACATGAGATGGACTGATTCTATAAAGGAAGACACAGACCTGAGCAAGACTGTTAGTGATAGGGTGTTTTGGAGGTCATTAATTTATAGGGTCAGCATGAGTCAGAAGCAACTTGACGACACTGAAAACACGCTGGAGCTTTCAGATCCCAATCTCCATTCCAAATGTTGTACAGTCCAGGAACAATTTTCCTATATCTGAACTCTCCCATATTTCCTGCCTGGGAATTAAGATCTCAGGGAGAAGCCCTCCTGACCGTTCCATCAATCAAATAAGCTCGTTTGATGGGTACACAAGTGAGGGCCTTTTCGGTGACAGCCCCATGATCATGGAAAAACCTCCCGAGGGAGGTGTGCGTGGCCCCCTCATTTTCGATCTTCAGAAGGCAATTGAAGACAGTTTTATTTAGGACTGGGTTTAGTTCCGTTTCCTAGCAGCCCTGAATTGTGATTTTTAAATTTTGTGGTTTTTTTGATTTTATGTATTTTATCTATGTTGTAAGCCACCTCCAGCTTCATACGGAAGAAAGGCAACTAATAAAATGGTTTAAATCAATGAATATCCAGAGCATGAACCATTTCACTTCTAGGAGTCCTGCGTTCCCGTTGCTACAGAGACAGAAGGTCTTCCCCCCCCCCCTCTGCCCCGGTATGCTCTTTATTCCGAGAAAACATTATGGCTGACCTGTGTTCCTACTCAGCAAATCAGTCAATGGAATTTCAGCAAGCTC
>NW_015205397.1:0-835 GCF_001447785.1 Gekko japonicus | reverse complement strand
CCCACCCCCTGCCCCTGCAGCTCCCTCTCCATCTGCTTCCCCCCCTCCCCTTCCCAGATCCCAAACTGGGGTTTAAGACTAAAAAGCAGGTATAGACCTGGGCTGGAAGTTGGAGAGGGTTGAGTATCCTCTTCGGAGGCTTTAAAAAAAAAGCTGCTCATGGTTCGGTGCTGTTTTTATGCCCTGGTTGGGTTTTCACCAGTGTTCCCTGCAAGCTGAGTTAGTGTGAGCTAGCTCACAGTTTTTTAGCCTTCAGTTCACACATTTTTGTCTTAGCTCAGGAAGGGTGGCTCCAGTAGCTCACAAAATAGAATTTTTGCTCACAAGATTCCACACCTTGGAGGGAGCATTGGTTTTCACTACTGGCTGTTTTAATTATTAGTTTTTATTGTGTTTTTTATTATGTCTTCTTCCCTAAGCCACCTTGGGCAGGTACTCTGGAAAGGCAGCGTAGAAATTATCTCAGACAGTCAATCAGGCCTCCCCACTGCTTCTCCATTGGAAATTGCACTCTGTATTTTGAGCAAATCACTCTAAAGGAGGAGCTTGCTTCAAAAACAAATATTTCAATTACTGGGCCGATCTAAAATAAACACAGATATTTGGATTTGTTCCAAATAAGGAAGCTTTAGTCAATATGATCAATGATGAGATCAACTCATTATGTTTAAAGTAGACATTCCGTTACAAGCCTACAGTTATAAGGCCTGCCATTCAGTCCTATGGGATCCGGTGAAAAACTCTCTACCTCATCTGGATGACTCTAGTTAGGGACTACATATGCATGCAGAGAATCAAGGGAGGAACCAGTCTCATGATTGGTAGCTTTTTGTCA
>NW_015205396.1:0-1235 GCF_001447785.1 Gekko japonicus | reverse complement strand
TCTGGCACAGGAGGTGGGCTCAACCACAAGGGAGGGGGTCCCAGAGCCACAAACAGAGAGGAAACCCAAGTCCAGGGGGAAAAGGGGTAATCTAAAAAATACGCTGGGGAAGAAGAAGAAGAAGAAGAAGAAGAAGAAGAAGAAGAAGAAGAAGAAGAAGAAGAAGAAGAAGAAGAAGAAGAAGAAGAAGAAGAAGAAGAAGAAGAAAGAAGAAAGAAGAAGAAGAAGAAGAAGACAACGAAGACGACGACTGACCGACCCAAGGTCACCCAGCTGGCTGCATGTGGTGTAGTAGTTAAGAGCGGAGGTCTCTAATCTGGAGAGCCAGGTGTGATTCCCCACTCCCACATGAAGCCTGCTGGGGGACCTTGGGCCAGTCACCGATCTCTTAGAGCTCTCTCAGCACCACCTACCACACACTCTAACCCCATACCACACTGTATCATCTCTATTATGCCATTGGGCTTCCTTATGCTGGCTCTGAGTTGATTCCTTGCTCTGAATGTCGATGTGGTCTTTGGGCTCTTGAATTCTGGAAGGTTGCTGACCCCTCGTCCACTGTGATTGGCCAAGGTCTCAAGCAGTGTGTCTGTGTATCATTCTCAGCTCTGTTCCCTGATCTTCTAATGCTGATAAGCCAGGGAGGCAGCTAGTTGATAATGACATCCCCCACCACACACACCCTCACTCCTTGATTCAAAGGGCAAATCTAACCTCCACTATCAACTCCTTGGATAAGCTAAAAACTGACATAACCAGTAAGCTAAAAACTGACATAACCATAATACCTGTAGTAGGAGGTAAAAGGTAAAGGTTCCCTTGCTCGAAAGCCAGTCAAGTCCAACTCTAGGGTTGCGGTGCTCATCTCCGTTTCAAAGCCAAAGAGCCAGCGCTGTCCGAAGACGTTTCCGTGGTCATGTGGCCGGCATGACTAAACACCAAGGTGCACGGAATGCTGTTACCTTCCCACCAAAGTGGTACCTATTTATCTACTTGCAATTTCTTGCTTTCGAACTGCTAGGTTGGCAGGAGCTGGAACTAGAGACGGGAGCTCACTCCGTCACGCGGCACACTCGGGTCTCGAACTGCTGAACTACCGACCTTCCACAGCCTGCAGTTCAGCGTCTTAACCACTTGAGCCACCGCAGCTCCAATAGTAGGAGCTACACACCTTTAAAACAAAACAAACAAGTTGTCTGCAGAATCATACGGCTACATTTGATGATTCCGAGCAA
>NW_015205395.1:0-838 GCF_001447785.1 Gekko japonicus | reverse complement strand
CAGGCAGTTGCTTCAGGTCTGAAGCATCCGTTTCCTCATCTTCCGCCACTCAGTTGAGACAAGTTGGAAGTTCTCTAGCAGCCCAAGGAAGCTGCCTCTGATGGAACAGGTACAAGCCTCGTGGGGAGGGGGTTGCACTGGTTAGAGTATCGCCGTAGGGTCCGGGAGACCCAGTTTCAAATTCCTGCTCGGCTGTGGAAACTTGCTTGGGTGACTTTGGGCCAGTCACACGCTCCGAGCCGAACCCACCTCACAGGTCGAGACGGGTAGCCGTGGGAGTCTGCCCGTAACAGCAGAAAAGAGCAAGACTGCCAGGAGCTCACAGCTTGCCACAAAGTTTGTCGGTCTTTAAGACGCTACTGGACTCTTGCTCTTTTGTTCTACCTCACAGGGTTGTTGTGAGGATAAAACGGGGGCGAGGAGAAAAAAGCAAGGCAGGGTAGAGATGAAGGAAATAAAACCATCCCATTAAGTCCAGATTCTGAAATGGCCCGTCTGCACCAGTGCTCCCTCTAGCTGTGGAGTCTGGTGAGCAAAAACTCTACTTTGTGAGCTGCCGGCATTAAAGTCGTGAGCGAGCGATTTGCCTGCTGCATCAATTCGTTTGCTCTGGAGCCCTCCTTCCTGAGCGAAGACAACAATCTGTGAGCTGGAGGCTAAAAAAAACTGTGAGCTAGCTCACACTCACTCAGCTTAGAGGGAACACTGCGGGTGGGAAGGGCAAAGGAGCCAGTCCTGCAAGGGGGGCCGTTGGAGGAGCCAAAGCCAGGGCAAAGCCAAGCCACGCTGCCGGAATCCGGCACTGCAAGCACCGCGAGCAGACGCAGATTTGGTTCTG
>NW_015205394.1:0-825 GCF_001447785.1 Gekko japonicus | reverse complement strand
GAGGAATTAAGTAGTAGTGGCAAAAAATGGCCCCCACATAGGCATATTCTAGGAATTTCAAAAGTTTCACCCAGAAGTGACAACATCCTCCTTAAACTCTACCCTCCCTTGGTCCCTCCCCTACCAAATCTACTGGCATTTGTCAAGGTAATATTGTGAACCCTCGTTCTCTCTCAAAACAACAACACTCAAGAAAATGATAGGCTGTTTTGGGAATAACCCTTCATCATCAGATGCCCCAGAGTGCTAACCAGTTAGCCAAATCTTCTTAGCAACACATTCTTTTCATGGTATCTCTGGTTATGGCCTAATGAAGCCAAAGACCAAGTCTATTTGTACCACAGCTGACTAGTAACACCATGAAGTAGACAAAAAAAATGACCCCCTCCCTGCTCAGCCCCAGAAGGCCACTAATTAACCCCATGTTGTACAATGGGAAGGAGGGTGGGTGAGCAACAAGAATCTTGTGTTAGGAAAGTACAGCCCCTTTTTTAAAATAAAGCATTTTAAAATACCCTGAATACCCTAAACAACAGGGTATTTTAAAATACCCTATTGAGCACAGGGGGTTAGTATAATAGTTGTAAGAACAACTATTTGAAGAATAGTTGTAAGAACAACTATTTGAAGAATAGTTGTAAGAACAACTATTTGAAGAATAGTTGTAAGAACAATGCAATAACATGTGTATGTGAGTGTGTGTGTGAACTGCTGTTAAGTTGCAGCTGACTTATGACTTGAAAACCCATAGGGTTTTCAAGGCAAGGACAGTATTGCTTTCCTCTGCAAAGTCTTTCTTTGTGGTCTCCCATCCAAATACCAACC
>NW_015205393.1:0-834 GCF_001447785.1 Gekko japonicus | reverse complement strand
TTGTGGTTTCTAACATCAGACTTATGTCCCTTGTACAGGGTGGAAAGGTATTGCTGACATGTGATGGCATAAATCATATTAGAGGATGAGCAGGAATATGAACCTGAGATGGCATGGTTGAAGTTGCTAGGTCCAGTGATGGTGCTGATGGTGGGATAGAAGTTGTTGAAAGCCTGGCGAAATCTTTCAAGGGCTTCTTTGCCATGAGTCCAGACAAGGATCTCTTGTAGTTGAAAAAATGACTGTTGCCATCAACCTAAGTATGAATTACTCTATACAATAAATTTCCTGGACACCACAGTACAGATACATGAAGGACACACAAGTACCACATTATACCAGAAACCAACAGATTGGCAAACATATCTACATGCCGCCAGCTAGCACCCAACCACACCAAACAATCCATGGTCTATAGCCAAGCCCTATGATATAATCACATCTGCTCCAACCCCTCAGACAGAAATACATACTTGAAGGATTTACAGCAGGCATTTTTGCAACTATAATATCCTCCTGATATGGTAAGAAAGATGATTGGGACGGCCAGAGTGATACCCAGGGACACCTTGCTACATGGCAACCCCAAAGAAAATGACAACAGAACACTACTGGTGGTTACATACAGCTCACAACTCAAACCAGTGCAATATATTATTGATGACTTACAACCCATGCTGGACAGTGGCACTTCCCTCACACAGGCACTGGGGGGCTGACCTTTTATTGCTTACAGACAGACTGATAACTTAAAACATCTTCTCACTGGCAATGATCAACTACTTAATAGTAACATGGACTCTAACACCAAGGGCTGCAACAAACCAAGATGCC
>NW_015205392.1:0-829 GCF_001447785.1 Gekko japonicus | reverse complement strand
GGCAGGGGATCTCCAGGGTCTCAGGTGGATGTCTTTTCCCATCACTGACTGCCTGGTCTTTTTAAACTAAAGACTTTAAAGGACTTTCATTCTTTTGAAAGTATAGCCTTCAGGAGTGCTTCTTACAAGGAGGAAAATGGCATGGGAGGGGGAGAGAAAATGTATCCCCCTTTTCTCCTCTATTTTCATGGTGGGAAAATGCTACCCTGAGGTGCTTTTACTCCTGCTAGGAAAAATGTACAGATACACATTTATCCCACCAGTCGGGGTAGAAACAGACTGGAGGTAGGGGGTTTTCTAGTGAGGAAATATCAGGGGAGGAAAGGGTTGAAGTCCCATCTGCCATCTCTCCACTCCCCAATACCACACCATTCTCTTCCTGAGAAAGCAGTCCCGGAGGCTGCGCCTGCAAAGGGGGAGGGAATGTTTTATTATTTATTTATTTATTTAATTAATCCACTTGTGCCCCGCCTTTCCCCCCAGTGGAGACTGAAAGCGGCTTACCAGAACCCTGTCATTTAAAACGAGAGCCAGTGTGGTGTAGCGGTTATAGTGTCCGACTAGGATCAGGGAAGACCCAGGTTCTAATCCCCACTCTGCCACGGAAGCTGGCTGGATGACCTTGGGCCAGTCACGGACTCTCTGCCTCGCCTACCTCACGGGGTGGTTGTGAGGATTAAAAGGAGAAGAGAATGTCATGAGCCGCTTTGGGTTCCCTGTGGGAAGAAAAGTGGGATATAAGCAAAGTCAATAAATAAATCAGATAAACATGGGAGAAACAACAGCATGTAGTCCAGCCTTGACTCGCAGGGCTCTTTTTGTAGCAGGA
>NW_015205391.1:0-845 GCF_001447785.1 Gekko japonicus | reverse complement strand
CAGGGTATATTAGAAAGCAGATCTGGTAAAATAAAATGGCACCATCAGACCAGTTCAGACTGGACCCTTCTAATGTAAGAGTGGAAATGATGTGACAGTTTATTTACTTATTTATTTACGTTATTTATAGCCCACCTTTCTCACTCACTCAAGGCAGATTACACAGACTGAGTCAATACACCTCATGCAATAAACAGTGCAATAGGATCAGGGCTGTAGAACCAGCTGGAAGTCTAAAAACAGAACTGAAGCAAAGCATGAGTATTAATGTGACACATTAAATGATGCAAGGTTCCATAGCAGATTCCTAGTTTCAGCAAGCTAAACACAGCAGTATAGACCACAGTCCCTGATGACTTTCTCAATTAACTTTCTGAATCATTTAGCACAGTGCAACTCTGTGGCCTGTGTAGAAAAGCCCTCTTGGATAATTCGGTTTTGCACAATTTGCTCTTCTTGACCTCCTCAGACAGGCCGTTCCACAAGGTGGGGACCACAAGGGAGAAGACACATGTATTAAATATGACTTTAGGGATCTTAAACAACACTCTTACTTTTGATAACCATTCCTACCTATGAGGGCTTCTAATGTCCTGGCTTCACTGGTGGACCTCCTGATGGCACCTGGTGTTTTTGGCCACTGTGTGACAGAGTGTTGGACTGGATGGGCCACTGGCCTGATCCAACATTGGCTTCTCTTATGTTCTTATGATAAATGCATTTTTCTAAAGGATGTCTTTCCTCTTGACATCCTTTATTTCTAAATGGTTGAAAATGTGAAATGGTAAAAGAAAGGGGGGGGGAGGCACACCAACGTCTCTCGATCTCAATCAAACCCAGCAAAT
>NW_015205390.1:0-885 GCF_001447785.1 Gekko japonicus | reverse complement strand
CAGGGGTTATGGATGGACTGGGTCATGGAGAACTCTTAATTTCCCTGTTCGGACAACCAGTAACATGTGAGTTAAATCTTTCCTCTTATCACAGTACAGGCATTAATGTCTACACGTCCACCATTATGAAGGTGGTTCGAGCTAAGCAGATCTGAGCTAACAGCTGCCTCCTCAGGCATGGTGGTTCTTACCCAATGGCAGGGCTATTTTTGGGCAGGAACGCTCTTAGGTAAAGGTAAAGGTTCCCTTGCTCGAAAGCCCGTCGAATCCGACTCTAGGGTTGCGGTGCTCATCTCCGTTTCAAAGCCGAAGAGTCAGCGCTGTCCAAAGACATTTCCGTGGTCATGTGGCCGGCATGACTAAACACCAAGGTGCATGGAATGCTGTTTGTTACCTTCCCACTGAAGTGGTACCTATTTATCTACTTGCAATTTCTTGCTTTCGAACTGCTAGGTGGGCAGGAGCTGGAACTAGAGACGGTGGTTCTTACCCAATGGTAAAAGAGCCAAGCGAAGGGCACTTTCACAGCTTGCACCATGCTAAGGCCCTTGCACTGTACCGAGGTTGACAACTAGGCCATTTTTATCTGATTTACCTGCCCTGCTATTTCCACTCTGCAGAGAAAGAGCACAATATGCTGTTGTGCATGATGAATGCAACCAATGGTGCTATCTCAATAAGCAAAACAGGACATTTGACTACAGGTGACGGGTATGTCTATTTTCCTATGCAGAATAATATTTCTGCAGGGAAACCATCATGTGTGAAGGGCCCCCCCGGAAGAACTGACTTCAGCGCTTCATTTGAGGCAAGGCTTTGACCTGTGTTTTGGAAACCGAGACCTGACCTTAGAAAATGTTATCTTCCATGTCATACGTTAGTAGG
>NW_015205389.1:0-842 GCF_001447785.1 Gekko japonicus | reverse complement strand
GGACACACTCTCTGTAGTTAATAGGTCTGTTTGGTGGCTGTTGGGCATGATGGCTCACAAGACCCATTTCATTTGGAGGGGATTGTGTAGGTATGCTTCTGGGATACTATATGGGGGGGGGCAAAGGGGCAGTCGCAGGAATGGTTCTGCTGGTGAGCATCCAAGAGGCATTTGGTGGGCAAGCGCCGGAAGGAGATAGCTTCAGCAGGCAGCCGCGTTGAGCTGGTTTGACCAAGCCTTTATATCCTAGTGTTTTAAGTGAAATGGGGGAGCTGGTTTCTTTTAACCTTGGGAATCCCTTCAGCTGCTAATACGCTCCTTGCCAGCCATAAGACTAACCCGAAGGTGCTGTAACGTGCGTGTCTTTTGCAGAGACCACAGCAGGATTCTCGTAGGCGACAGCAGAGGCCGAGTGTTCAGCTGGTCCGTGAGCGACCAACCCGGCCGTTCCGCCGCCGACCACTGGGTGAAAGACGAGGGAGGAGACAGTTGCTCCAGCTGCTCTGTGCGGTTCTCTCTCACTGAAAGGCGTCACCATTGCAGGAACTGCGGGCAGCTCTTCTGTCAGAAGTAAGACAGAGTTTTTGCTCTCCTGTGGGTTTATTACTGAGCTGGCCGCTCGTGTCTTTGTAAGAGCGGCCAATATGGGGGCCCGTCATTTGTGTCAGCAGCAGTCAGGCGTCTTCCCTCTTCCCCTCCTTCTCCCCCACTTCGCCCATTCAGTGCAATTCTCTAATCCTTGGTGAGTGAGTGCATGCTGACATTAACAATCTCACATGGAAATGGGCCAGAATAGTGGCATAGTTCCTAGAATTTTATTTATTTATTTATTTATCGCATTT
>NW_015205388.1:0-829 GCF_001447785.1 Gekko japonicus | reverse complement strand
AGCATCACATGAAATCCTTTCCCAGTTTGCGTTATTGTTCACAGCTGTGCAAATACTTAAACAGTGTGATAAGACTTCTTCAGGTCATTGTTTCAATGGTGAGACAAAGCTAAATACTAGTGTTCATAAACAATTTCATACCACATGATTTCATTACAATACTCCATAATAAAAATCAAACACCAATGGATATACAGTGTGTGCAAGTATGCAAGCCACCAAAAAAAAAAAAACCAAACAAAAGTATTGGACCACAAATAGTGTCCTAAAAATTACTTATTATTTTCTATTACAGTCCTTTTACTTTATTGATTATGGCTATAAAGGTTTCTGTCAGCCTGTGCCCTGGTTTGTTAAAAGCTGGTTGTTGGCCTCTTTCAGGGACGGAGAGACAAAATTTAAGTATTTAATTAAACAGAAATAGAACCACAATCAATGAGCAACGGACACTGGAAAATGTGTTCATTTGTACTATGAACATTCAACACAAGGACACTGGTTAGAGTTGCCAGTTGTGGCTCAGGAAATCCCTGGAGATTTGAGTGGTAGAACCTGGGGAGGGTGGAGTTTGGGGAGGAGAGGAAGCTGAGGAGGGAACCCTTTATAATTTTGTAAACCTCTGTCATGTCCACAGGAACTGAAGTCTGTGATCTGGAGATTAGTGTAATTCTGGGGAAACTCTACACCCCATGTGGAGTTTGGTAATCCCAGAATTTTGGCTGAGGGGGGGATATGAACCTCGTTCCTCAGTCCCAAGTCTGAGTGCTAGCATTGCCATCCCCCAGGTGGGGCCAGGGGATCCCCAGTTTTGGGGCCCCCAATCCACTGC
>NW_015205387.1:0-900 GCF_001447785.1 Gekko japonicus | reverse complement strand
AACAATGATTGAGCAAACTACAGAAAGCACAGTCTGTTGAGAGTAACTGAGAATCAGACAAGGAAAAAGGGAAATCAACATATTCAAGTTCCTGAAAGCCTATTAGAGTCCTGGGAAGAAGAAGAAGAGGAGATTGGATTTATACCCCACCCTTCACAACCCAAAGGAGTCTCAGAGTGGCTTACAATCTCCTTTCCCTTCCCCTCCCCACAACAGACACCCTGTGAGGTAGGTGGGGCTGAAAGAGCTCTGACAGAAACTGCTCTTTTTCAAGAACAGCTCTGACAGAACTGTGGCTTGCCCAAGGTCACCCAGCAGGTGCTAGTGGAGGAATGGGGGAATCAAACCCGGTTCTCCCAGATTAGAGTCCGCGCACTTAACCACTACACTAAACTGGAAGAATAGAGTTGGGGCAGGGAGAGAAATGGGTTTTCCAAACTGTTTCCCCTCTGATAATTTCTGGTCACGAATGACGCTTCACCCTTTTTGGATTAAGCATTTGCATCTGTGGCCAATATGGATCAGGTACTATAATTCCTCTCTCCCCTCTCCTCAAAGTTAAGATTGTTATCTTGTTATCTTCAGGGAACAGTCTTGTGTTATTTTTCTGAAGTCCCGCATTGGCCGATTACACAAAATAATACACGAATTTTTGGAAACATAATGGAGTTCCGTAATTTTAACGGTCGTGGAAATTGCATAAGATACTGTATGGAAGAATAAGGTTAACTGGAATTATGTTATAGTAAATAGTAAATTGAAGAACGTCCAATGTAATTATTACATAAATATATGTAAGGTATTTGAAGCGAACATGGTGGGAAATTGAAGAAATCGAATGGAAGCACATTTAGCAGGTGGTGTAAAATAATAGGATTTAGAATAGGAAGTAATTCATTT
>NW_015205386.1:0-742 GCF_001447785.1 Gekko japonicus | reverse complement strand
GATGTAGATGAAAGTGGAGTGAAAATCGATGGAAGGAACGTTAATAGAGATATGCAGACGATACCACATTACTGGCAGAAAAGAGTGAACACTTGAAGTCACTGTGGATGAAGGTTAAAGCAGAAAGTGCCAAAGCAGGATCACGGCTGAACATCAAGGGGGACAAAAGTAACGACAGCTGGGGGATTAAACAATTTTAAGGACCAAGATGAAGAAATCAGCATTGCTAAAGATTTTTTTTTTTTAAATTCCTCGGCTCCATCATTCATCAAAAGGAGACTGAGACTGGGGAGGGCGGCCATGAAGGAGCTTGTCCCCAGGCCAGAGAAATGCATTTAAATCTACCATTTCAAAATACATGAATACTTAATTCCATTCTTAATTGTTAAGAGTAATAAACTGAGACTCTGTTGTTATGCTCCATTTGTTTCCTCTCAAGCACGGTGTTAAGTAACATAGACCAGGTGAAGAAAGATGACAATAAGAAAGTAGATTCCTTTGAAATGAAGTATGTAAAGTCATCCAGCCTCAGGAGACTGTTGAGGGGCTGAAAATCCCAGGGTATGTGGTTCCCCTGGGGCCCAGGGAGCAGAACAAAGTGTCACATAGCTCCTAAAATACCTTGGTTTACACAGATTAGACACGCAACAAAGTACCTCGCTCCCAAATTTTTTGACTTTAAGATGCCAAAGGTGTAGGAAACACACCCCAAGAAAGTTTGGTGTAATGGTTAGGAGTGTGG
>NW_015205385.1:0-830 GCF_001447785.1 Gekko japonicus | reverse complement strand
TACTACATATGGGTGTGAAAGTTGGACACCTGAATCCGCTGAATCCAAGAGTGGGCACAGTTTGTGAGCTGGATGTTATTGGGGGGAAAGTATAGCTAGCAACAACAGCAACGTTTTTCTAAAAGCAACTCCAGACCTAAGCAGAGAAAGTCAACTGTAAATCAATGGGATTCAAAAGGGTGCAGCTCTCTTTGGGAGGGCACTGTAAGAGTACTCACAGGTTCTTACTTACATTTTCCAACAACAAAAGTGTTCCATCTAAAAATGGCAGTACAACGCCCTCCAAACTATCAATCTATTAGGGAACTGGTGTATCGTCTCTTGTCTCGGTGAATGCCCATGAACGTCAAGGCCTTGTGCAGTGCATGGTCTGACTTTTCATAGATTTTTCATATACTGCAGCTCTTAAAGCCTGTTAAGGTACATATTCTTTTCTATGATAAGAATTTTTTTTCTGCTTTATCTAAAAAGAACTACCACTGCCTGGCTCACTGGTGGAAGACAGGCAGTCACTGAGTAAATGAATCCTGCATAACACTTTGAACCTCAAACAATCTATTATTGTAGTTCTGTTCAGACAACATGATATGAACTGATAGGGATAGGGATAGTGATAGGGTTAGGGCTAGGGTTAGGGTTTGGGCTAGCTCGAGGGTTAGGGTTAGGGCTAGGGTTAGGATACGGTTAAGGTTTGGGTTAGGTTTAGGGTTAATATGGCTGAAGATATAGTTCAAAGATGGGGAGTACTGGATGGGGGTCTGACAGTAGCATGTATGAGAAGAACTGTAATCACTCTTTGATATTCTCATTTATGATTAAAAGCAGCAAGA
>NW_015205384.1:0-837 GCF_001447785.1 Gekko japonicus | reverse complement strand
TCAATGCAGGATCAGCCTACAGCATCCCTCCTGGGGTTCATCTCCAGGAGTTTCCCAAACTGGATCTGGCAACCTTAACCCCCCCCCATCTGCCACTAGTGGCCAGGGGGACCTGCCAACTTGGCGTGCAGATGGACCCAGGTTCAGTCCCTGGCATCTCCAGCTGAAAGGACCAGGCAGTAGGTGATGTGAAAGGCCCCTGCCTGAGACCCTGGAGAGCAGCTGCCAGTCTGAGTAGACAATAATAATCTCGATGATGAACCCTTGGTCTGATTCAGTATAAGGCCGCTTCACATGTTTATGTGCAAGAAAGTCTGCAGAGGGCCACATGGGAAGAAAGCGATCCGAATTGTTTCCAAGAGCAACTGGAAAAAACCATCCTTAATAAAGAAAAAGAAAACAGCAGAAGTGTCACACAGTGCCACTGAAGCTTTAGTATAAATATATCAGCATAATCGCAGTTTCCTACTGCCAAGAGACCATGCTATACTGTGGAGGTGCTGTATTTTCTTTGCATGTGTTTTGTTTAAATCTCTCTTAAAAAAAAAAGGCTGCAACTCACAAAAGACTCCTCACACAGTAGTTAAGCCAGGGAATTTGGTCTCTATGCATGCGTGCTCGCCCATGTGTCGATGGAGAAGGTCGTGATGCGTCACGGCCCTTGTCACACGCAGCGCCTTGTGTCAGTCGAGTCAATGCTGCCCTTGTTCTCTGTACAATGGCTGGAAGCCACACAGGTGTCCATAGAATCCTACTCTGTCTGAGGTGATTTTGTAAAGCCCCCTCTGTTACATATTTGAATGTGTCTCAGTCCTTGGGAGGAAAGCGATGGCGAAC
>NW_015205383.1:0-811 GCF_001447785.1 Gekko japonicus | reverse complement strand
CTGGCTCCCTCCCTCTCCCTATAATAACTATACAATAGTTAAACAAAATAATATATTCTAAGAATTGTCTCCTTTTCTTAGTAGATCCATTTTCCTTTACAACCTTAATTGTATAGCTTGCGACGATTGTAAACCTGTAGTTTCCTTTAGTTTTGATAACACAATGCTTTTGAATAAAGTCTATCAAGAAATGAGAAACCAACGTATATTTTTACTATCTATTCACCTTTTGAATATCAAAGGTTTCTATCCAATCCTAAAAGTCCATAAAGTTGCCTTGGCTATAAAATAGATTTAACATAAAGATATTTATTCTTTCGATAAGGAAAGCAATTACTTCATTGCCAACATAATTAACTAGCCCAACAGTTTAACAAATAGAGCCTGGAACTATGAGTTCCCAGTCTCCTTATTCACCAGAGAAGTACTCTCTTATTTTATTAACATATTAAACCTGTAAATAAAACAGCATTCACCAATCTGCTAAAATAAATATTTCAGTTCTTTGAATCCTCTCTCTATACGTTGACATTCAGATATAACTACAATAACATAAAAAAACAAATATTGCATTGCATCTGCCGTCCAATTTAACTCAAAAGTAATTAAATTATTTTTGTTGCAATTATCTCATTGCTGAATAATTATCCTTATAACTATTTTTAAACTTTTTAAACAAACATTTTTTAACGTTTTAACTTTTAAAGAACAGTCTTACAGTGTTGTTCCCGTATAACCACAGTCGTCAGGAACAATAACGGAGAGGGTAGAGCGAGATCTAGAGTCAGTTGCATAAAAGCTTCCATCTTCC
>NW_015205382.1:0-840 GCF_001447785.1 Gekko japonicus | reverse complement strand
TGCATGGAGAATAAGAAACTTCTCTTCTATACTTACTACTTGATACTTGGCAAGACATGACACATGGTCCAGAATAGACATAATTTGGATATCAACACTCTTAGTAAAAGATTTGAAGGAGGCAGAGATACAAGCAGGAATATTTGCGGACCATAAACCAGTGTATATGGAACTTCAAACTACAAGAAAGAGAACTAGATGGACCATGAATACAAGACTACTGAGAAATGATAAGTTTGTGAATGAAATGAGGGAAGAATTGAAGCACTTCTTTATCGAAAATAAAAAGCAAGAAACATCTTGGAAAGTTATCTGGGATACAATGAAAGCATTCTCAAGAAGCATGTTAATACAAGAAGCATCTAAAATTAATAAGCAAAGGAGAAAAGAATACGAGGACTTAAAGAAAAATATAAAACAACAGGAAGAGATAATGATGCTCAAAGTAGACAAAGAGGGAGAGAGTAAAAGACTTAAAATACTACAACATCAAATGAACTGTTTACTGAAAGAAGAACTGGCAAAGAAGTTGTTTTTTGCTAAACAAAATTATTTCGAAAACGCAAACAAGCCCACAAGATGGTTGGCTTATAAAATCAATCAGCAAAGAGAAAAAACGTTCATCAAAGTTTTGAAGAAAGGAGGGAAGGAAATATATAGAAATGAAGAAATCAAAAAAGCAATGGAAGAATACTATAAAACTTTATACAGAGGAATAGCGGTGGATAAAGGAAAAGTTAAAGATTATCTGAAAATTCACCAATTACCAAAAATAACAGAAAGCCTAAGAAAATTTTTGAATCAGCAGATTACAATGATGGAAGTGGTAGAAGCAATTAA
>NW_015205381.1:0-832 GCF_001447785.1 Gekko japonicus | reverse complement strand
TACACCAAACTGGCTCTACAGGATATATGATATATATCCCATATATAAGATAGGTAGGATATATTTTAAAAACAAAAATAAAACCATTTGCAACTCTTGAAAGACTATTGGGTGAGATCCAACCAGATCTTCCATAGGTGAAAAAGGGAGGAGTAGGTCCCCTTTGACCTTTCAGGGTCATGAGACATACATGAACAAAAGTTAGATGCGATGGGGGCTGTAGTAAGGAAGATTGGGCAAGATTGAGTAAAAAAGCTAATGGGAACAATCCAGTCTTAATACTATGCTGTAAGGTTATTAGTCTCATCCTCACATATTTTATTATTTATAGTTACAATACATAACAAGTATCTAGGCTTGGATCCAGCCAGATATTCTGCTGATGAAAAAGAGAGGTAGGGTCCCCTTTGACCACCCCAAAAGGCTATCCTGGGGGTCATGGGACCATAAGCCATGTGGCATGGGGACTGTGGTAAGGAACAGAATTGGGTAATACTAAATGAAATGTAGGGTCTAGGGTGGATCCCAACCCACTCATCCATACTGTCCTTCCACTGTCACGAAACCCTGTGGTACTCTGCTCTCCTCTGTGATCTTCCCACTCATTTGAAACGTAGCCAGAGTTTTGATTTTACAGTCTGATATGGGAATATTAATGACCCTGTGGGAAACCCAGACGCCAGAGTAAACAGATCTAAGGAGATCTCTAAGGCTTCAGACAATTCCACTGGTGCAATTATCCCAGTGCATGGAGCTAAATCCTACTTTCCACAGTGGACATGGGAGGGCTTGACATTTAGGCTTGGACTAGTTTCCCCCACTCCCCCTGAAA
>NW_015205380.1:0-842 GCF_001447785.1 Gekko japonicus | reverse complement strand
TTCCAGAAATTTTACATCTCTAGTCAGGACTATGCCATGAAAGGACTGTGCCACTTCAGACCTGCAGGTGGAGGATGGTTAAGGTTCCTATACTGTTAAGGTGTGTCTGTTGCGGGGAGGGGAAAGGAAAGGAGAATGTAAGCCGCTCTGAGACTCCTTCAGGTAGTGAAGGGCGGGGTATAAATCTAATCTCTTCTGCTTCATCCCACCATCTCATTCTCCGACATGTGTAAACCAGGTCCAATTCTGACAGATGGGGCCATGTGCATCAAACGGGACATGGCAGCATCATACTTGCCCTAATCATGTGCACGACTGGGGGTGGGTGGGTGTCAAGTTAACAGCAAAAGGGGCCTGTCAATCGTGCCTGCTCTGCGGTCTCATCCCTCTCCCTGTCCCAGGTGATTCTCTCCCAGCATTAAAGATGGGGTGAAAAAAACACATTAAGGGAAAGGTAGGTGGTGGTGGGAAGGGGGGGAAGGTTACGGGGATAGTAGTGGTTTGGTGTAGTGGTTAAGTGCACGGACTCCAATCTGGGAAAACTGGGTTTGATTCCCGACTCCTCCACTTGCAGCTCCTGGATGACCTTGGGCAAGCCATAGTTCTGTCTGAGCTGTTCTCTCAAGGGCAGTCCTGGAAAGAGCTCTCTCGGCCCCGCCTACCTTACAGGGTGTCTGTTGTGGGGAGGGGAAGGGAAAGGAGCTTGTAAGCCGCTCTGAGACTCCGAGTGAAGGGTGGTGTATAAATCCAATCTCCTCCTCTCCTCCTCCTAGTAGGAAGGAAAAGGGCAGGGGGAAGGTTCCGCACCCGTCACCAGCAATGTTCCCTCCAAGCTGTGGAGT
>NW_015205379.1:0-852 GCF_001447785.1 Gekko japonicus | reverse complement strand
CCTTGTGGGTCCCGCCTGTAAAATGGATAATTTATAACATAGCGTATCAAATTTAAAAAATATAAATGCCTTAGTTTTCCACAAGCAAAATTGCAAATGCTCCCAATGCTAAAACAAGGGGAAGCTGCAAACTACTGCATTTAAAAATAAATTAAATCTTAGCACATTTCATTTATTTCTAAAGGGGAAACGTTTCAGAGCAGTTTTTCAGTGTTCCACAAAATTTCCCAATTTTTCCAGTGAAAAAAATGGAAAACAGTCCTCAGACTTTTTCATGCTTTACATGTTGATTGAGGAAAACCTTGTCTGAAAAACCATTTCACTTACTCCAAAAGAACAAAAGAATTAAAAGGAGTTTTCTTGAGCACTTCCTTAAATTTCCCAGTTTTTCCATCAGAAAGTACTTCTTAAGTAAATAAAACCCTGTCTTTAAAAGCATTTCACTCATGCCTTTAAGAAATATTTTTTCAGTGTTTCCCAATTTTTCCACTGAATTTTTGTCGTCATCAGACTTTTTCATGGTACATGTTTTAATTGAGTAAAACCTTGTTTGAAAAAGCAGATTCCCAAAAGAAAAAAAAATTTCATAGGAGGTGGGCTCCTGAAGGAAAGATTCTGCCTATACCTAAACAGGCCTACAGTGCAATTATATGGAGAGTTACCCCTTTCTAAGTACAATGAAGTCAGTGGGTTTAGAAGGGTATATAACTGCTTAGGGCTGTACCGTCAACCTCCCTCTAAAAGCGGTATGAACTGTGTGATCAATAGAGTGAACCTCATAGTGCCTTTAACACTTCTAAAAAAAAATAAAAGCAGGTGTTGCATCTTAAAGAGACAACTTCCAGCATGTTA
>NW_015205378.1:0-664 GCF_001447785.1 Gekko japonicus | reverse complement strand
CAGCTTTATTGAGTCCTTTGCAGGCCACCATACAGGGTCGAGTGTGTTCAGCTGGGCGTGTCTAGACTAAATGCTTTTTAAAAGCATAATTTTATGTTCGGTCCTTCTTCTTTGTCTTCTAAGGAACGGGAAAGTTGGACCTTGAGAAGAGAAACTTTAAACACAATTTGGGATTGATTGTTGAATCCCATTTGCCGAAGGAAAAAAAGCTACGTTTCCGAGTGGTTTTTAAAATGAATATTGATTCGCTTAAAATTCAGGCCGTCTTCGTCAGTTGAACTGTTTGGCAAAACTGCATTATGTCAATAAAGCTGTGCGGGATTCTGAGCAATATTAAAAACCTACCGAAGCTTAGAGAATTACCATGGAATGGCAACTAGCATAAGAACATAAGAGACGCCAATGTTGGATCAGGCCAAAGGCCCATCCAGTCCAACACTCTGTGTCACACAGTGGCCAGAAATACCAGGTGCCTTCAGGAGGTCCAGCAGTGGGGCCAGGACATTAGAAGCCCTCCCACTGTTGACCCCCCCCAAGCACCAAGAGACAGAGCATCACTTGCCCCAGAGCAATTGCTGGTGGATCTCGGGAACCTGTTGCTGTGAGATATTCTTGGGGAGAAAGGGATTCTGACTCCAGAACAATATTACGAGCCCGCCATGAG
>NW_015205377.1:0-974 GCF_001447785.1 Gekko japonicus | reverse complement strand
GGCACAACTATTTGTTTGAGTTTATACAGCCAGACATCGTGGCGACTATACGCAAGGAGACGACACGGGAAGGACAACCTGCAGAAGTTTGGAATAGGTGGAAGACCGATTTGGAGGACTTTGTGCCCATGGCTGGGGTCGAAAGAATAAAGACAACATGAAGATAGGGAAAGGAGGAGGGAGGAAGAGGAAGGGAAGGGGAGGAAATTGTAAGAAATTGAATTACATGCGTTGTAAAAGTCGCGAAGAGTCGGACTCGACTGTGTGACTGAACAACAACAAAAAGTTTAAAAGGAAAAAAACCCTAATAAAAATATACGTTACAAAAAGCAAACAAAAAACCCCAGTCTCCTTCCCTTCCCCTCCCCACAACAGACACCCTGTGAGGCAGGTGGGGCTGAGAGAGCTCTTTCGAGGACTGCTCCTGAGAGAACAGCTCTGAGAGAACTGTGACTGACCCAAGGTCACCCAGCTGGCTTCACGTGGAGGAGTGGGGAATCAAACCCGGTTCTCCCAGATCAGAGTCCGCGCTCCTAACCACTACACCAAACTGGCCCTCAGGGTTTCTGATCGGCCGAGATGCCATCCTACCTGTATCGCTGACGCTCACTCCCCAGCTGGAACTTCTCATACTGGGCATAGGCGCGGTCCCCTTCCCAGTCCACGAGCTCCACTCGCAAGGAATAGGCTCCCTGATTGGTGAGGAGGTGGACGGCTTCGTTCCCCAGCCAGTATTCTCCAGGAGGGTCCCCAAAGCCCTGGGAGGGATGGAAAGCCAGCAGTGAGCGGATCGCTCCCTCAGCCTTGTGGTTCAGATGGGCAAAGGCTGCAACCCCACACCCAATTCACAGAATCACAGAGTTGGAAGGGACTTTAATGGCTAGGAAGTAAATTCCATTGGATTCGTGGAACTTACTACTGAGTAAGCGCACACTGCACCATCGACTATTTTTGGGCAGGTACGCACAGGAACG
>NW_015205376.1:0-849 GCF_001447785.1 Gekko japonicus | reverse complement strand
GTTGCCATAAGTCAGCTGTGATTTGACGGAACGTTCCACCACACCACCATACCTGGCAGGAGAGGCATGGCATACCTGGCAGGAAAGGCATGGTATAGCCTAGGGTTGCCAACCTCCAGGTGGGGCCTGGGAATCTCCCGCTTTTACAGAGATCAGCTCCCCCCGAGAAAATGGCTGCTTTGAAGGGTGGACTCTATGGCACTGTACCATGTTGAGGTCCCTCCCCTTCCCAAAACCCACCCTTTCCTGGCTTCACCCCCAAAGTCTCCAGGTATTTCCCACCTCAGACCTGGCAACCCTAGTATAGCCTGATCTCATCATATCTTGGGAGCAGAGCAGGGAAACCACCAAGGAAGGGAAAGGGAAGGGAAACCACCAAGGAAGACTCTGAAAAGGCAATGGGAAACCACCTCTGCTTCTCATTTGCCTTGACAGCCCCTTGCTGGGGTCACCATAAGCTGGCTGTGACTTGACAGCACTTTACAACACACATACCTGGCAGAGGATTCCCAGATGTTTTGCACTCCATCTGTATTGGATTGTTCATAACCACAGTCTCATTTATCATTTTCCCTGCGTCCTTCAGACTGGGTGGCTCTAAAAAGAAGACGAAAAGCATGGTCTTATCACTGTTCACCCACGCTGTGCACAGGCTCTTTTGACCTGTGCACTGCTGTTTCCATGATCTTGTCACAGAAAGAGTAGCTTTTTCTGGGCAAGGGAAGGCTGATATGGCTCAAAGAAAGGGCCATGAAAACATACTGCCAAATGCAGAGCACCCCAGAATAGGATGTTTGGGGAACTTGGGTACCTCACACCATACACACAGGCTGCGGTCACACACACTAA
>NW_015205375.1:0-843 GCF_001447785.1 Gekko japonicus | reverse complement strand
TCCATGAATCCGGCAATCTTTTGGTTTCTTTTATTTCGTTGGACAAACAATTGTCACTATCTTAACAACATCTGTTAACTCCCCACGCACTACAGGGCTTACTTCAGAGAAATGGTACACATGCACATTGATCATCACTTCGTTACTTCCGAAGTATGAACAGTTTCTACGCACTAAAAATATACCATTGGGAGATGCTCTCCAAATATTATCTCAGACATGTTTTTATAATTACAAATTGCTACTTATAAAAAAGAAAAATAATAGTTCATCTGGCCACTCGATTTAGCAAGGGCTGCTTAAGAGAGTCATGTAATTATTTTGACATCTCTATTAGCACATCCATTTTCCAGTGCTCCAATTTATTCCTCTGACACAAATCGGATGGAAAGGAAATTAGCATGTCACGGGCAGAGAACAGGTTCTTATGAAAAGTGTCAATGATCCCCTTGACAAAGGCTTCTTTTGCACGTTCTCTAAGACAAAGTGCAGTTTTACCCTTTTGGCAAGACTGGGCAAGTCAAGAGATCTGGATTCATAAGTCATCACAGATCTAATAACCAAAGCCTGGTCCTCAGCGTGGATAAACAGATCCTTAAGGGGGACAGTCACAGGAATATGTTTCAGCAAACCTGGGGGGGAAACTAAGATTTTCAGAACTATCTTATTTTAAAGGTGGGGAATAATTTGTAAAATCTGTATAAATAAAAATAATTTGTAAAATAAATTAAAATGACATGGAATTGAATGGAATAATGCTCAGACAGAGGCTGTATTGCCCCCAAATGACCGGTGATTCTGTGAGTACCCTTCCGTGGGGATCATTGGGAAGTTTAGGTTTTG
>NW_015205374.1:0-840 GCF_001447785.1 Gekko japonicus | reverse complement strand
GTATAATGTAAAAACCTTATAAATAAAATATTTTAAAAAAAATAACGTTCCATAATACTGTGAAAACAAAAATGTCAATGTTTCATTTTAGTTACTATTTATTTATTTTGTATTTGAATGTATTAAGCAGAAAAAACTATTTGAAAGTAGGACTGTAATGCAATGCATGTTTATTCATGAAGAAATCTTACTTACCTCAGTGAGCCTCATTTGTTGTAAAGCCACACAGGGTTGGACTGTGTGGGCAATATACACTGAGTCAAGGGTGCTATCAAGTTTATAGCATGGCTGGCCTCTCCCACCATATCATGCCAATTCTATTGCTGGAAACAGGGCTAGCTACGTCAAGCAGACAGATCAGGTAGAGATGGGAAATGGGCGGAGGGCACATTCTGTCTCTACACTAATTCTCACACTTTCAGTGCAATTCTATGAAGAGTTATGCACTTTTAAACCTGTTAAAGTCAGTGGGCTTAGAAGGGTGAAATTCTGTTTAGGATTGTACTGTTTGTGTCCAAACCTTTCCCTAGGGGCGTGGGGAAAAGGATGTTGTCGATATAATTTCTGGCTAAAACCCAGAAGGGACGTAGCCCATGCTGTAGGACCAAAGATCAGCAAAATCCCAGAGAATTGGGTGCCATCACGTCTGGGCTTTCAATGACATGTCCCATTTTTCTCCTGCCACTCATTTGAACAGTGGGCGGGGTGGGGGGGAATGAGGGTGTTTTAGTGGGGATTTGACTTGCCTTGCCCTGAACTTTAAAGCTATTTCTCATTGGTGACAGCCAAGTCAGTATTGGACATCAGCATCATCTAAAGAATTAATGCTATTTGGTTATT